>NC_091733.1:15040385-15343415 GCF_030179895.1 Drosophila kikkawai | reverse complement strand
TTCACCTAAATTTTCATTTCACGATTTATTAATAAGAGGAAAACAAAAAAAATATATATTTAGGAGACTGTTGTGGGATCATTGATTTCGGGAGTGGAATAGAGGGGGTGATGGGGGTCTTTAAATACTATATTTATTTTATAGTTTAAACTTAAGTTTTCCAATTTATTTTCCCGTTTCTTGCCGTGTACAAACACCTCACATGATTGAAACAATCCCAAGGCTTTGAAAAGAAAACTCATAAAATTCAAATGGTCAACAGCACCTGGCCCAATTACCATAAATCCCACTAGATAAACCGTCTTTAATTATTATAGACTTAATACGAGGAGGGGAGAGGAGTAGAGGGTCCAGGGCAGCGATCAGTCATTAACTTTGGACAATGCAGCCATAAAAACTGAAAGACCGAACGACCTGCAGCCATCAATTTCCATCGCTTCCATTCGATCGATCCGATATGTCAAAAATTGGCATTTCTTCCTCTTTGCCGGGCCGACTTGTGCCTCCTTTCTAGCCCATATCCCGCCGGCCGGCCGGCGTGTCTAGATATTTATTGAAAAGGCGCAGACAAACATAAAAGTGAAATAATATTTCTGGCCAGATGCCAGGGAATTGCTGAAACAAAAAGCCATGGATATGCTAAAGCAAATGTGGAGTGGGAATCGGGAGCTGGGAGCTGGTAGCCGGTAGCCGGGAAACTGGCTACGAGTAGTGAAACATAGGGAATAGCATTTTGACCAAAGGTCCATGGAGTGGGATCTGTTTATATTTGACTTACGGATATTTTTAGCCTCCCCCTTCGGGTTTCAGTTGGGGGAAGAGAAATATAGAGACGGACGGCGTTGCTTGGGGGAGTGACAGATTGGATCAGTTGGGGATCAGGCACACTGCTTTCAGTAAAATTAAATAGGCAAATGAATTAAAATTAAAATTAAATAATTAAAGCATTAAATTCTTTGAAATTTAGCTTTGCCTTTAATTAAAGTATTTAAAATTCCTTTAAGCTTTATTGTTTCCAAATACTATTAGTGTTAATGATTATTCCTCCACTGTGCCTGGAAGAATTCTCCGGAGATTCTTTGGAGCTTACTGTGGCTTTCACTTGACTTCTCCTACGATGGCTTTCCCTTTGATTGCTGCCCCTGCTGCTGCTGCTGTTGCAGTTGCATTTATGCGATGCTTTTGCGGCAATTTGAACGCGTGCCAAATGGCTTTTCACGCACGCAGCGGGGGAAAAATCGTCGGAAAAACGAATATGGGGGCGGGAGTGCCACCCTTCTGGGTCGGCGGCATTTCTCTTCCTCATTCGGGCGGCTGTCGTCAGAGAAATGCAATTGGCGATTTGTGTACACAAAAGGGCAGATGCAAGACGATGGAGGCCAAAGCGAATCAAACGGATCATTTGGCTTCCGGCAAGACGGAACACATAGGATCTTTAAATAAATAGAATTTTATAAGGAAGTATCAATAATTTTAATATTTATTTTAAATTCAACAAAAAAATTTAAACAGAAAAAGGATGCGATAGGGTATATTTCAGGCAAAGTCACTTCAAACCCTCAGCCTTTTGGCCAGATTCTGTTCATGTGGGCAACGATTGCCGTCATTAGACTATAGAATATGCCGCAGATGTTGTTCAGTCCAATTAGAAAGCCAAATGCCAGCGACAATGGCAAATAGTTTTGGAATTCGTACGGCAGTTGCAGCCCCCCAAAAATAAATTGAAAAATTCCCCCAAAACAAATGCAAACCACAAGGCACGATCCGCGGCGCATGTGGAGATTTACAATTCGAGAGGGAGGAACCTTCCTTAAATATATCAAATAAAATTAAGCAAATTATTTTAAAGCATTTGATGGACAGCCGCCGACAGCTGAACTCTCACCTCTTGCAAATAAGAAATAAGAAATGGGGATTACCACCTGCCAAGGGACTCAGACGACTCAGACGACTCAGTAGCGATGATGATGGGGCGACATTGTCATGTGCCAAAGCAAACACACAATTTGCACAACATCCAATCCCCCCAGCTGTCTGAAGATCCAATGGTCCGATGTTATAATGCCTGACATTCCGTATCCGAATCCCCCGACTAATTTACGATACAAGTTATTATTAATTTGTCATCGGCTGGGGCATTAAAATCCACCCAACAAAAGAAAATACAGACGGACTTATATAGAGTGAAGAGTGCCTGAGATTGAGCTTTGGAAGTCTTGAATACCTCGTAATATTGGTAGTAATAATATGGATATTTTATATTAAAATGGTATAGAGTGTATGCTAGATATTCTACAGAAATTAGGAATATGAATTTAACTAAGGAAAAAATTTACTTTAAGACAAAGTAAAACGTTTGATCACGATGAAAATGATGTTTTATTACTGGAATATGTTTTTAAATTCAACTTAAAATTATTTAAGCAACAGAATTGCAGTCAAATTTTAACGAATTTCAAGGGAATACTTTCTGCTAAGATCTTGATATTATAATCTAAGAAATTCCTTATCAAACGATGAAAAAATATATATTTTAGCTCGAAAATACCTTATGTAACCTTTTCATATTATAATCTAATAAATTCCTTATTGAAAACCCCATATGTAAAAGTAAATATGAATAACATTATTTTATAATTTATAATTCTAACAATTCTACACTTTAATTTCGGCCTGATATACCCCTTTTGCTGACCAACAAGAATGGGTGCAATTAAGCAAGAATCCGTGTCTGGCTGTCTGTCTTACGGATAGCCTGGTACTCGTATTGCCGTGGTAGGTAAACCCGACCGGCCGATAGCCTGCCCCTAATGGCTCACGGCTAATTGACATTGCTCTCTATAAATAGGGGCCGTTATATGTGGAATCGTGGAATGGGTATGGAATTAGCAAAGACAATTATGGCGGTGGGCGAAGGTCAGTCACTAATGCCTCTGGCCTGGCATTGTTTTCTTCCGCCGGCCACTGGAATCTGCGATTTGGGCGGGGGGCCCAGTAACAGCTGGCAAATGTCACTTGTCACGGGGTATTTTCTGGTGATTTTTCCCTCCTCTCTTGGTTTTACGACAGTTCCAATGCGACATCACACGCCCACACGGAACTCACCTTTGCAGATCTCTCTCTATAAATACAAAGATGTATGTACATACGTGCCACTATATTCTATACTCTGTTTGCTTTTTTTTGCAGGCAATCTTATTTTATACACCAAGATGGCTGTGGAAATCTTGGGAGGGTGGCAAGATTCATGCGCTCATCATGGACTTAGACATAGGCATTTGTTCCGAAGCCGAGAAAAAACAAAAAAAGAAATTACTTTTAGATTATTTGTGGGAAAATTTAAGGTGAGTACTGAAACTGACTTATAACCCTAATTTATAAAACACAATCATTGAGATCTTGGCAAACAAAATTTTAACAAGTTGAGACAAAAGTCTATAAAGTATTTTATTGGCAAAATATTTTTTGTAGGCTCTAAAATACTCGAAGAAAAATGTAGTTTTCAAGGAAAAGACAACCTGAAATAACTTAATTAATCAACTGAAGATTGTAAGAAAATTAAGTTAATAACAAACACTAAATGCAAGATTCTTAACCTATTTAAATAAATAAATACACAATTAACAATAATATTTACCTTGATCATCTCAAGTCTTCCCTTGAAAGGGTTATTTACCCAATTGCCAAAATGTTTGTTTAAGTAAACCGAATCGAACTGTAACAATACGTAGAAGAAGTCAATTTATTAAAGGCTTTCCAATTAATTTTTGGGTAACAATTAGCTAGTAGACTCTCGCGATTCCACGAAGAATCATTTCCGGAGAGGAGAACCTCTAGCTCTTCTCCAGAAATCTGAGTCACGAATCCAAAGTTCACCAGAGACAAAGGGAAATTAGGCAAACATTTTGGCACACATTTATATATAAACAATCCAATGAATCACCTTGTTCTTCCGTTTCCTTTCAGATATCACAATTGGTGGGCGTACAGATATTACGTATGTGAGCTGCTCGCCCTTATAAATGTGATAGGTGAGTGCCCACAGAATATATATACAGGAATCTGGGCTACAGGATCAGGGAAGATGTGACTTGGCTCATATACCCTTGATCCCGTAGCCCGAATCCTGCTCCTGACATATATTTCTCCATCATCAGCTCTCCTGACTCGATCATCATAGACTTCCAATGATGACGAGGACTTTTGGGGGTGATGGAGTGGAATGTAGTCGGGGCTGTCTTCTACGTTATTTGTGTGTTTGTTTCCCTTTTCGCTTAGGTAAATGTACATTAGGTCGGGATGTAGAAATATGTGTCAGTGGAATCAGGCTTTTTGAACGACCACACACAGCACCACAATCTGTGTCTCATATCGGTTTCACCAACATATGAAATATCATGTTCACTTGCTTGCTTCTTTGCTTGGGTGTTTCTTGCTTTTTTTTTCGGTGTATATGACTTTGCCAGGTGCCAGATCGGGTTTGGTAAACAATGTTTTGGGGTCAACAAAACGGGGATAACATAAATCTGCGATTCATTAACATTCCCCCGTTTCGATTTTCGATTTTTCTGTTTCTGAATTTTCCAAACTTTCAATTTTCACAGTTCTCCACATTTTCCACCGAAACAAAAATCAATGACGAATTTTTATCGACTGACCCACCCGCATCAAAATAAACACACAGGCCACGGTGATTCGGGAATCTGACAAAATAATGAACTGTCAGAAAACACGAGAAATAAACAATAATAATGCGAGTAATACGCGTTTATAAAATGGCTGACATCTAGCTTCAGCGAGGGGAGATCGTTGAGAAATGGCCAGAGCCACCCAAAATGGGTCAATTAGCGGGTATTTGACTTGCGTATATTTTTCAAGATTTTTCAAAGTCCATTTTCTTAGTTCTGAAACTCTAAAAATGTTGCTAAAATTTTAAAAAATATTTATTTCCTAAGAGAAAACATGAATTTTCCTTAAAGTTAAACGTAATTTTTACTGGAATTTCTTTGTTAGAGAAATATAATCTCATAAACCTGGGAAAAGTGTTAATTGCTTAAAAATATTCACTATTTGATCTCACAAAATAGTTCAAGCATTTTGTAAACCCTTAAAATATTGTATATAATTTTTATATAATTTAATCATCAAATAAACCGAAAACTTAAAACATATTTTAAGAGCTTACTTTTATTCGCATTTCCATTAAACTTGAAAATATCTTCACAATGCAAAGCACATCTTATTGAATCTCATTCCAAAATAATTAAAATTAATAATAGAAACACAAATTTACCTTAAGTGCTTGGTGCTCTGCCTTTTGGTTTTATGGCAAACAGATTTTCTCTTTGGCTAAATAGCTTTATTTTTAGCTGAAGAAAGCAACTTGAAAGTTTATTATGCAAATAATTACCAACAATACTTGGGCTAGAAGTGATCGTTAAATATTTCAAGTGCTTCTATGAGGTTATTTTTTAAGTGCTCTTTGCTTTTTGCAAATATATACTTCAACCACCGGGACACAGTTCGCGGAATCTTGTTTTCATCGCTGCCATAAAAGTTAACGTACCTTGCCAACACCTCTGGGTCTGTGATCTCAGATTGTTTGTTCATTGACCTCCATCTCGGCCGCCTCAATTAGCCGCAATTAGTGCGAACAATTGATGGATTTCGGTGTCGATTCCCATTCCGATTTCGATTTCGGTTTGGGTTTATCTGCCATAATTAATGGGGCGCACGGTGGATTGTAATTGTAAAGTAAATCGATTCAGTGACGCCTCGTTTACAAGCGAAGCATCCGATCGATCAGGCGGAACGAGTCATTAGGCGATTCTTAACGCTGAATTTTCCAGGGGGAAAGCGGAAAATGAAAGAAAGAGGAGCAGGGAGCAGGGAGCAGGGAGCAGGGAGCAGGGAACTGGTAGCTGGTAGTTGGGAGGGTAAAAAATGTAGATGGAAAATCGGGGCCAGCAACAAAAAACCCATCAATTAGGCCTCGGGTAAACAGATCGAAGTGGGGTTCAACAAAATATCTACGGTATCCCGGTATCTCTTGTGGCTGATTTGTATCTCTTCTCTCTTTGGCTCTTTGCAGGTCAAATGTTTCTTATGAATCGATTTTTCGATGGCGAATTTATGACATTTGGCCTGGATGTGATAGATTATATGGAGACCGATCAGGAAGATCGCATGGATCCGATGATTTACATATTTCCCAGAATGACCAAATGTACATTTTTTAAATATGGTTCAAGTGGGGAGGTGAGTAATCACTCGACTCAATGCGCACCACCACCCATAATAACCAATTTAACCCTTTATTTTTTTTTATAACTTTTTCCATGCAACTCTTTTTTAGGTGGAGAAACACGACGCCATTTGCATTTTACCATTAAACGTTGTTAATGAGAAAATTTACATTTTCCTTTGGTTTTGGTTTATCTTATTAACGTTTCTCACATTATTAACGCTAATATACAGGGTGGTTATTATATTCTCGCCTCGAATGAGGGTCTACTTATTTCGTATGCGATTTAGGTGAGTTTCTAACAAGAGTATCTATGGCATCTGATGAGGGGTAGATACAGCTATGTTGTTACCCCCATCAGATACATACATATATGTATATACTGCCTGAAATATATATTACTAATCCCTTTTTTTTCAACTTACAGGTTAGTGCGTCGTGACGCTATTGAAATAATCGTTCGTCGTTCAAAGATGGGCGATTGGTTTTTGTTGTATTTACTAGGTGAAAACATAGATACAGTTATATTTCGTGATGTTGTACAGGACTTAGCGAATCGTTTAGGACATAACCAACACCACAGGGTGCCTGGCTTAAAAGGTGAAATACAGGATGCATGATATTGGGAGTATTAGAAACAATACAAAATGCAATTTGTCGTCTCCATTTGAAAACCATCTCAAAACTCAACAACTAAACTCAACAAGAACAAGACTAAAACAAAATAAAAAATACAACCACAAGAAAATCTAGAGATCTTCGCAGCAGCCGCTTCATTGAAAACCACAAAACACCGCTAAAAAATCTTTAAAAAAATAAAAACGTATCTTAAAAATACAACCAAAAAAACTATCGTCAGCGCAGTCAGTCAGTCAGTCAGTCATACTAGTCAAGCATTTTCAACGTGTCACGAGAAAAAGGAACGGACCGAAGACCTATCGATAGTCGATAACACCAACCAATTATCAGCAACAACAACAACAACAGCAACAGCATCTGGGCGAAATGGAAGCGGACGTAAGCAATGAGGAAAAATGGAGGAAAATAGGAAAAACAACAATCCACGCAAAACGAACGTCATTTTTTTGTATTAAGATCAATCAATCAATTAAGGAATCGAACAGCTGGAGAGCAAGCTAACAACAACGGGAAGTTCCGGCCACAAGGGACTTCCGGTCAGGATCTGATGGCCGGCGGCGCTTGGCAACCGCTGCCGGTCAAAGGTCACAAGGTCACAAGTCACCAAAGGGATCGCCAATGGCGATCAGCGTAACCATAGGAAAGTTGCCCCAAAGGACAAGGTCAAAGTGTGAGGAGAACGGAGAACAGCGACACAGGACACCAACGGAAACGGAAACGGACAGGAGCACCGACACATCACACGCTTACAGCGACATCACTCATACGCCACCACGCCGAGCGGCGACATTACCCATACGCCCCGTAGAACGCACACGAAAACGCGCGATATCGCAATCGATACAACATACATACAGACACACAGACATATACACACACACACACACCTACACACACACACACACCGCACCGCACTTTGCTTGTCATGCAGCGTTAACTAAACCAAACATCAACAAAGTCGAGACGACGCCCGCGGAAAATTGCATTTCTGTATTACCCAAAAAAAAAAGAAGAAAATCGAATAGAATTTCTGAGAGTCAACATCAGCATCACTATCACCACGAAGAAGCAAAGAAGCAGAAGGCAGAGGGAAAAGCGTAAACGATGCAGCAGCAGAAACAACACCACGAAAAGCCGGGAAAATTGGGGAGAAGTGAGGTGAGGTAGGCAACCCCATCCGCTCTCAGTTCTCCCCAAGAGACGCCCGGGGCCCGAAGAAAGTCGAGAGAATCGAAAGGGGAAAATGCTAAGGCAGAAACGTAAGAGTAACAGTTTAATTAAATTAAATTCAATTAAATTAAATTAAATTACTTATTACAATGATATCTTGAAGTGTTCATGTATTCGAATGTAGGTTAACTAAGTCAAGCATACAAATAATTCTACATATATAAATATATATATAAAACGATATATATATATATTATATATATATAAACATTTTTTTTTGTCTAACTCTAAGCATTTGTATTACTCGCTAAACAAATGAAAACAAAGCAAAAAAAACAAAAACCACAAACAACAAGCAAAACTAAAAAACATAAAAAAAACGAAAACCGAAAAAAATGCAAACACAATTTTTTGTATACAGAAAAGGGAAAACTGAAAAACAGAAAAGAGAAAAGAGAAAAATAGAAAACAGAAAACAGAAATGTGAGCAGGTAGAAAGGAAGGCAAGAAACAAAACCGAGAATAACGATAATGATAAACCGAGACGAAACGAACAGAAAATATCAGTAAATATCAAGAAAGTTCAGAAAATACCATACCGAAAAACCGAAACCGGAAGCCGAAACAAAAATAAGAATGAAAAACAAAAACAAAAACAAAAAACAAAAAAAGAAAGAAGATACATTTACATAGTTTAATTAAAAGGAAACTATAGCGCGCATCATTATATAACCGAAAAACAACAACTGACAGACTAAAACACCCAAAGAACAGAGACAGACCGGGACGGAAACGGAAACGGAGGTTTTAAACACAGCCACACACACATACATACATACATATATAGTATATGAAGCATACATATATATTATTATCGATCGATCATTCAGCAGACGGAGAGCAGCAACATTCGCAGCATAAATCAATTAACTCAACTAATAATAGAGCATACTCAACTCTCTCACTCTCTCTCTCTCTATGATAATACGCCTAATGCGCAGCCACCACGAGGAAAAGCGGAAAATGCAAGGGGGTTCAAGGAGGGAAAATAACCAAAAAAAAAAAAGGTCAGGAGGATCGGGGGAGAATGCTTAGCCACCATAAACCAAGTGTAATCATAGCGATAATTAAACTTAGGGCTTAGTTTTGGATCTCGACGATTCCCCGGCATTGCAGGTGACCCCCTTCCCGGCGACCCCCAGCATCACCCCTCCAGTAGTTAGAGCCTAAGCGAACCCAAAAAAGTCATCACCTAAACACAGACACTCGATACTCAGACCCACTTGCAGACTCCACACCAGCTCAGACTCAGAAAACCCAGATGCCAGATGCCAGATGCCAGAGACTCATCCACAGATCGACGACTTCATCATCACGTGCTACAAATCGTAATATCCGTCCAGAAAACTTTTTGAAGCGCACCTTCCGCTCAGTTTCCGTATTCCCTAATGACCCCCATTGACTTCCGTAAGACCCGCGAAATGGACCAAGAACCCCCCGTCTCACAGATGCCTCAAAAGTTTTCCCCTGTTTAGTCTCTCTCTCTATCTCTCTCTCTGTATCCGCTATCTCTATCCAGGACTATTCCCGTCTCTATCTCCGCTATGGACGACCAATGACGTACCAGACACAGCCAGAAAAAGCCAAGCCAAGAGATGCGAATCTAACAGCAAATTGTCACTGCCAACCAAATAAGAAGAAAACCAAATGAAAAATAGTAAAGTTAAGTGTATAGCTGAGCGAGGGTGGGGAGGGTGGTTAGTTTTAGAGGGGGTTTCCGGTTGGTTTTCCTTTGGGGGATTTCCTCGGGGTGCCTGCAATGCCACAGCGAAAGGAATTGGCCCACAAATAGGTTCCTTGTCTCAGAATCAGGAATTGCCGATGAACCTGCTCTCACCTGGAATTCAAGCCTCACTTTCTCTGTCATTTTAATTGTGTTTTTTGATTCGAGTGAAAAGTGAAAAGCGTTGGGCAAAAGGAGGGGGGAGAGCGTGGAAAGAAAGCGTAGGGATGTTTATCGAGATAAGGGAAGGAGGCAAAAAACAATAATTATAACAATAAATGGTAATAAGTAATTTTAGCGTATTTTTTTTTTACAGCTTATAGCCAACTAAGTAAAGTAATTGTAATTCTAGTTCAAACGGAACCATTTTTGTCTGCGTTTTTTTTTTTTGTCGTGCATTAATAGGTTAAGCCTCACACACACACAACACACAACACACAACACACAACACACAACACAAACACAGACACAGACTCGCAATAAGAAATGGTAAACGAAAAGCAAATGTATAAATATCGAGGATACTTACACTGTAATTATAGGGAGCGAAGGAATACCATACCAAAACGTAAGCATATTACAAGGAAATTGCCATTAGTCGATAGTGTTAAAGCGATACGTATGATCTACATGCTGGGCTATAGCCATTTCCGGAAGGAAGCCAGAAGCCAGAAACCAAGAATACTTAGTGTAGCACAAGATGGAATCTCTCGTATCTCGTAACTCGTAACTCGTAACTCGTAATGCGTAACTCGTAACTCGTAACTCCAACTAAAAGCAATTGTAAAATATCGTAACAAGTTTAAGGCGAATCGATATCGATATCGATCGAACAAACAAACAAAATGCAAAACTTTATTTTTCAAAGTGTTTGCCGCAATATTTACTCCAAAATCGAACGAATACGAATTGTACTAGCTGAATCTAGAAGTTAAGAAGGACATTTCATAAAGGCAACCCTAGATGCAATAAGCATACACAGGCAACAGGCAACAGCGGAAGCGGAAACGGAGGCCGAGCAGGCAGATCGATGACTTCTCACCACGTTTCACCACCTCCGGGTCCAGTTCTGTCCACTTTTCACCACACAGCACAGCACTTCTTTTTCTCTCTCCCACTCTCTCTCTCTCTCTCTGTCTACTCTCTCCCTTCCCACATTCAGATTTTAGCATTAATTTATTAGTTAAATATATATATATATATATATATATATATATATATATATATATATATATATATATTTTTCCTAATTTATTAATAGACTTCCATGAATCTCAATTAATGTTTTGTGTTTGTTTGTATATTTTTTGGAATGTTTGTTTGTTTGTTCGATTAACGATTACCGATTACCGATCACCGATTCCCGGTCTGGTTTCTTCCGCCATATTGTTTATGTATAATTATTATTATGTATTCTTTGGTGGCTAAGTTAAGGTTTTAGTTCTGTAACTCAGCCTTACTTTCTCATTCTTTTGTTTTTTTTGTTTGTGCAATAAAAAAGGAGACTTGTATACATATCATTGTTTGTCTTGTTTCATTTTGGATTTGGAATTCCCCCCCACCTTTCCCTTTCTCATTTATCTTTATCTCTCTATCTCAGCACCCGTGCACCTCAGCAAAAAGACGAAGAAAGTCAATTTCTCAAAGCTCAAGAACAAAAACGTAGAACGAAAAGCGCAATGAAAGATCGAACTAAAAGCAACAATTAGTGAAGCATATTGGTGAAAATACACGTAACTTATATTTTAAATCGAATAAAAGAGTGATTAGCGCAACGGTACGAATAAAAAATACAATTTAGTTGAACTCCCTAGCTGAATCGAATCGAATAGTGAGAAAGAACCTTTTATTAGACGAAATATGGAAGCGAAAGCATTTTTTAATTGTAAACTAATCGAATCAAAATTGTAAAAAAAAAACGAACGCACTAGCGATAACGATAACGATAAACGGAAGAACAGATATTGCATTACAAATTGAAACTGCCAATTCACATTCTCAGACAAATTTTTACGAAGCTGAACCAAATCGAGCATTAACGTAAACACCCAATTAATAATTAACAGCACTAAGCAACTATACAAATTTGCTGAATATTTCCGACAAGCGAAACCGAAAATCGAATCTCGAATCTAGAACGTATCGAAATCCACAGAAGCCAACAAAAGCTTGGCCTTCGACTTTGACCCTCGTCTCGATTCCCAAGTCCTTCGTTTCGTTCACCCGATTCTCGATTTCCGACGACCAATGTCCGATGCCCGATGCACGATAACCGATATCCCATATCCGATATCAATATATCCGATTGCGGTTCAGGCTTACTTTAGGCACTTAGCGTATATCAATTTGTGTGTGTGTGAACAAATAGCAGACAATAATTAGTGAGAGGCGATAGCAGGCAACTTTGAGCGAGATCGCGAGTCCGGAACAGCCACTCCCCGACTATCGATGATCGATTATGGAGTATGCGAATATCGTAAGGGAGCAGGCTGGAGCAAGGCGGGGCGTGGCAGGCTTTTATTATTATTAATTTTTTCCCCTTCAAGCAGCAAGCACCTTAGTTACTGTCTTCCAACTTGGCGTAAATACTGAAGCCATTGATTTTCGATATAATTTAAAAACAGGTTCCTATCAGCCAATCGAATATCGTAAGTTGCAGCTCCTGATTAACAATAGGCACACCCAGCCCCTGGTTTAGTCCCTTGCCACGCCCCAAGGATCTCAAGGCTTCAGCACGATTGACCACGACTTGTTTCGTTCAGCAGCAGCAGCATCTGATGGAGTGTATAGGAAACTGCCTTAAAGTGATTTTCAAGTGAGACCGTGAGAGAGCGATCAACCAGCTAAGCGTGTACATAGAGGATACAGGAGTCGGCCTTGTCCGGCGGCGACAATTTTTTTTACCAAGACAACCAATTTAGCCACGTATCTACGAGTAAGCCTAACTTTTAACACAGCCACACACGATCTGTACATAGGACATATACAAACATTCGTCGTACTCATATATATATTATATATATTATATATTATATACATACATAGTATATACAAGCATATACACATAGCGGAAGGAAGTGTTTTATAACGGTAAACGTAGAGCGAGACATCCTTAGCAAAATTACACCTAAGTTTTCCAGATTCAGATGACTTTTAAACCAGACGAAAAAACCAAATGAAAATGATAATGAAGTGGAAAGGGAAAGGGAAAATCATTCGGGCAGGCAGAAGCTACCATAAGCTAGCTTACAGGTAGACAAATTATGTAGAAAAGCATTCAGAGTAAGGACTATTTGTATTTCAACTTGTTTTCCAGGAGAGACCTAAGTTTAGTCAACGTAATGTAATGTATAAATAAAATTGAAACAAAACGTATGTAAAATAATTGCATAAATAATTTCAAATATATTCGCCGATTGCCTTCAACTAGAGGAATTTTAATTACACTTAATAACGATTAAATGATACTAAATAATTATAATAATGGTAAATTGAAATTATTAAATAATGCATTGAATATTTATACAAAAGGGAAAGCGAAACAAAAACGAACAACTAAAAAAAAACTATGAATATATATGGAAAATGAGGCGGACAGGCGGAGAGAAGCAAAAGCAGAAGCAGAAGCAGACAGAGAACAACAAATCTACACAAAAATGAAATTCAAAAAGAACTGAAGTAAAAACAAAGATTTTAAAGCAGTAACAAATGGCAAACAAAAGAAAACAAACAAAAAACAGATAAAGCATTCATATTTGTACACTAAAGACCCGTTAAGGAGTACGCAACTTATACACGCAATATTAGACTAAACCGATTACTTCGATAACCGTTAAACCGTATAAACGATAACCGATTACCGATAACGCCCAGCCCAGCACAGAAAGAAACGGCGCCCCCCACGGCCCTTCTTCAGATGCTTCCCCCGAATTGAGAACTTTTTTTTCGTTAACTTAGAGACACTCGCACATATCCAACGAAAGACGTCGATTACTTTCCATCCCCATCCCTATCGAGAGACCACCACCCCTAGATATTCACACCCCGGGTCGATTTCAGTGGAAATCGATTGCGAAATCGAAATCGAAATCGAATCGAAGTTACAACAACCACAATTACGATTACAATTACAATTGCAACCACAACCGAACCACAGGAGCACAACCGCAGGCAGATGCACAACCACTGGAGCGAAGGAGCCGCTAATTAGGACGGATATATTGTAAGAGCTGGCGGCGTAGACCGATCTAGAGAATACTTTTAGGCGTTAAGCGTACTTCTAGTTTGTATCTCTTATATATACACGGATATATCTAGGTATATGGACATAGCATAATTATACAGTTATACACCCCTATCGATAACTTAAATACCGCATACAACTAGTCACTGGGGGCGTTCGATAAGCAATCGATGCGCAATCGAACTGTAGATCCAACCACTTTTTTTTTTGTATTTAATGGTAAATGCTAACGGTAAAGGTAATGCTAAATGGTGAATGGTAAATGATAAATGATAAATGATAAATGGTATGTGGTAAATGATACATGGTAAAGCGGTAAACGGTAACGGTAATGGACATTTAACTAGTTATAACGTGCAGTTATCGTAATTTATGATTATCGATTATTGAATCTTGAGTACGATTATTACGGAACGTTTAATTTTGTTAATACGAAAACAAAACGCGAGCATGGTTAATAAAGCTTTAATTTGAAGCTATATAGGTATATATATATCGCCCATATATATATATACACGAACACACAAAAGAAACACAAACACACACCATACACACCACAACACCCTACACACACTCTCACATACACTCAGACAAGGAAACGTCCTCAGTTTATAAATTTTCAAATGAGTGACACGAAAAAACTTGAAACGAAATGAAAACGTAAGCGTAACAAGTCAAGGAAAAAGACTGCTATTTTTATGTTTATTTTTATTTGTTACTTAATTTTTATTTATTTTCATTTCATTTACCCAATTAATTTACTCACTTATGTTCATTTTATGTTATTGTTAATAAAGGCGTTATAAACTGATATAATAAATAATACTAATTTTATTTAATTTGAAAAAAATCTGTACGCCGCCGCCGCCGATTCTTTCTGACTACTACGCCGCCGCCGCCGAGTCATTTTGACCTCTACGCCGCCGCCGAAGTCTTTAACCATCGGCGTAAACCTCTGTGTGCATATGCTAAGGCCCATATATCCACCGATATCTGGCCTATATATGCGCACAGGTGCGACGCCATACATATGTATACACTCACACACACACACACACACATATATATATATATATATATATATATATATGCATAACATACAGTGACTTGAATTTGTAGTCAATACCAATTACGGAGGAGATCGGCGGCAAAAGGAAAACAAATCTATATACAATACATGGCATACACACATATATGAAGCCCGTATATTGAGGATATAAACGTGAATTTTTAGCAGTCTAAGTAATAAATTATACACAGCCACACGGATACGGACAGCGGACAGGACGGCACACCAAACACCACACACACACACACACACCCGAATCGGAGCATATATATGCATGTAAGCTACAAAATAATAATAATACTATGCAATAAAGAGAGGAGGAGGAGTGAGTACTAAGGCGGCGACAAGAACACGTAACATTTAAGACACCAAAACGGAGTTGACTTGTAAATAGCATAAACGTAAACATAGACAGACACCCGACAGCCACATCAGTATACAGTATACATACACTCACACACACACACACACACATTTTACGATTAGTTAATTTTACAAACTAAAAATATTGCAGCAGGCGCATTATATGAAAAACAAACTAAATGGCAAAACAGAAGCGGAAGTGAAAGCGGAAGCGGAAGCGGAAACAAACAAATAATCATATGCATTAAAATTAAAAGTAAAGTATAAACAAAAGGGCAAAGACAAACAGAGGCGAAGGCAAAGCGAGGAAAGGAAAAGGCTAAAAGGCAAAACAAGTGAAAGCAATAGAACACAAATAAAAGGCAGGAGGAAGAATATGAGCAGAGGGGCCGGCGGGCGACCACGCCCACTAGCTGGCCGAGGCATGTTGATGGGAATTAATAAATTACCAAGTAATATTATAAAAATATTATTATATAANTTATAAATTATAATTATAAATTATTATTAAAGAAAAACAAGCAAGCAACAAACAAGTAAAACCAAAACAAACAAGATTTAAAACAAAAAAAAAAAAACAAAAAACGAAGAAAAACCAAAAAAACAAAACGAAAAAGAAACCAAAACAAAACAAAAACAAACCAAACATAAACAAAACACATTATTATAATGCGATAATTGAGTAATCAACAGAACGAATTGACAACGTTGTATGATTTTGATCAGAAAAAGTAATAAAAACAATTTTCGATTTGTTACGAAATATACATAAATATCCAGCGGCTTTTATTTCGCGGGGGAAGGGGGGCTTTTATTCCTTTTTTATTTTTAATTTTAGTTTTAAATATTAACAATTTCCGCTGTTGCTAAACGCCATCTTTCAGCGGCTGCCTAAAAGTGAGCAGAGCCACCTATGTGAGAACTTAAAGCTGATTAGGCCTGGCAATGTTTCAGGAAATGACCAACAGAGGGCTTTAACGTAAGCAGTTCGTCCGAATTGAATTTCATGCATTTTTGGCCGAGTTATGAAAAATGTTTATTTCCCCCAAAAATTATCACAATAAATCGCACCAATTTTTGGGGCTGCGGCGGAGCAGGGCTGTGGCGGCGGCTGCGGCGGCGGAGCAGGGCTCCAGTAGCAAGCTGCCAGCAGTGGCTTCTCCGAGGGATCCTCGCGAGCCTTACTGTAAATTATAAATTATAAATAAGCAAAATTAGTACTATATCTTAACGATTTTGTAGAATTTTAGTTATAAAATTTAAATAAATATGGTGGCAAGTATTCCCATTATACTGTATTTATTTATTTATTAATTGTATAGCTGGGTGGGCATCACTGCTGTAAAGTAAGATGCATTTTTCTCCTAATATTGCAATAGAGCTAACTAGGAGCATCACTGGTAGTTAGTGAGATGCCATTTCCTACCAATAATGCAAAAAATAGCTAGATGAGCATCACTGGCAGGTATTGAGATGTCATTTTCTACCAATAGTGCAAAAAATAGCTAGATGGGCATCACTGGCAGCTAGTGAGATGCCATTTTCTACCAATAGTGCAAAAAATAGCTAGATGGGCATCACTGGCAGCTAGTGAGATGCCATTTTCTACCAATAATGCAAAAAATAGCTAGGTGAGCATCACTGGCAGCTAGTGAGATGCCATTTTCTACCAATAATGCAAAAAAATAGCTAGATGAACATCACTTGCAGCTAGAGATGCCATTTTCTACCAATAATGCAAACAAAATAGCTAGATGAGCATCACTGGCAACTAGTGAGATGCCATTTTCTACTGCCATTAAGTTTGATTTTATAGCCTCCCAATATTGCAAAATAGCTAAGTGAGCATCACTGCCATAAAGCCCGATTTTATTGCCCCCCAATATTGCAATATATAGCTAAATGAGCAACACTGATGCTAATGAGCATCACTGATGCAAGTGAGCAGAAATTTCAATCCAATTTGGCTGTTTCCTAAACTGGGGTAACAGGCGAACAGAAACCAGCAGCAAGCAACTGAAAACTGGTATAAACTGTTATAAAAACTTTTGGGCAGAAATAATAATTGGTATAAACTGTAATATTTCATTATATGCATTTATACATATTTGTTGTCGAACAACAGCTTGATGGCAACAACAACCTTTTTACAACAACATCTCTACAAAAGCAAATCCAAATTTCTGAAATTTTCCATACAAATTGCCCGTTTCCCAAATTGGGGTAACAGGCGAACAGAAATCAGCAGCAAGCAACTGAAAACTGGTATAAACTGTTATAAAAAGTCCAAGTTTCGAACCATTTAGGAGCCGGCGCAAGTTAGCAGAGCCTCAAACCTTTTGAATCCACATTTAGGTGTTATTTTACAACTGCACCTGGGCACACTGAAACTGATCGTTATTAAATTCAAATTCAAATTTGGCAGTTAAATTCGAATTCAATTTTGGCACTTAAAATATTTAAAAAAATGTAAAAAATTCTACAAAATGTAAAAAATCTGAAAAAAATGTTAAAAATTCAGAAAAAAATTTAAAAATTCAGAAAAAAAATTTAAAAATATAGAAAACAATTTTAAAAATTCAAAAAAAAATTTTAAAAATCAGAAAAAAATGTAGATTTGGCTTTCAACAGATTTTTCCCCAAACAATCCCAAGGCTGATTTCCCTTTTTTTATTAATTCAAATTTGTATGTTCCATCAATTACATTTACACATTTAAAATGTATTTATTAATATTCCAATACTTTACGCCTGCTGGGCTTCGACTAGGCCGGAGCCAAGATCCGATCACTGCCATCCGCTTGAGCTCCGCCATTCCCATCTGCTTGCTCCTCCAGTTTCACCTCTGCCGATCCGATGATCATCAATCAACAATTACAATGATGACTAGGATGAACTTGTGCTTCCCGGATCGCTGCGCACGCTCTCGTTTTCGCTATTGGAACGCTGTAAATATAATAAATAAAGCTATGTAAAATTAAATTAAATTAAATTATTGATAAATTTTTAAGAAAAACTGAGTAACCCTAAATGTAGTATGCAAGCTAAGAAAAGGCAACTCAGAACAGTTTTCGAAATCAATTTCATGCATTTTTGGCCGAGGCTTTTTGCCATTTACATTTGTTTACATTTGCTGTTCATCGGATTTTCAAACCTGAGAACAGTAGCGCCTTCTAGGAGATGTTTTAAGAACTAACCCAAGTCTCGAACCTTTAGGAAACCTATCGATATCAGTTCTGCAATCGAATTCAAATTTAGCCGTTGCAACAACTGGGGCCAATTTCGAAAATTTAAATTATTGTTATTTGAAATAGACCCATGAACCATAAAATCGAATTATGTTTAACGATTTTAAATCAAAATCGAGTTGTTAAATCAAAGCGAATGGTAACTTTATATAAAAAAAACAGGTAAGTCTAGAAAAACAACAACAAATTTATGTTTAACATATACTTATATGTTTTTTAGTTGAAATTATTCCAATTCTCAATGATCCAATTACAAATTATTGTTTATGTTTATAATTATGTTTTGTGTTAATTTCTTTTAAAATAATTAAGTTTTCAGCTGGGGATTATATTGTGTAAGAGTTAAGATTAGAAATCCCAAATGCACTCCCTGCCTTACCTGCTGCCTGTGTCCCTGCCTTCGCTCAGGTGCCATCCGGCTGCAACATCCGGCCTTTGGGCACACAACACCCGACACTCGCAATATTAGGCAACGCAACGTAAAGCAAAGTAATCGCAAATCGCAATCAATGGACACTGAGCCCGGGCGATAGCCATCTCTCTGGGAGTGAAGATCCCATCCAGGGGCAATTTCCTGGCCCCGATCAGGGCTCTCTTTTTCGCAGATCCGAAAGGATGATACGATTTACATGCGACATAATTACCGCTGATGAATTCCGTAGGCAAAAGGTGATGGAAAGCAAACAGCAAATCGCATATCACATGACAAAGACGTGGCAGCCGACCGACCCATAGATCCGGGCGGGATAGGCGCACCTTTCAGGAGGTTCATTTTTTTTTCATTTTTTTGAATTTTCGTTTCGGTTTTCCTCGGTTTTTTTTTTTGTTTTTTTGCTAAACGGAAAAGCACACTCGGCAAAAAAGTGTCGAATGCAGCGCCTTTGTTGACTCGCTCGCTTGTTTGCCAGCCTGTTTATTTGCCTGTTTGCCTGTCAAATCAATGCAAAGTTGCTCTGGCACGAAAAAACGGAGTATGCGTTGGCCCACAGTAGAGCCTGGTGGCGCTAGGACAGGATTGCTGGTTGGTGGCTCAACGGAGGAGTCACTGTGCCTTTCATTAGTTCAGCCAGCCAGCAGTATTTGCCAACCTCTTTGGCATTTGGCACTACCAAATGAGGTACTCGAACGCTTTTGGCATGCGGACACAGGACATTCAGCAATTTGGCTATTCATTCGGTGTTCGCCAGGAAAAAAAAACTAAAATCATGTTTGGATTTTAAAGGGGGGGAATTGCTATTTAAAGTTTAATGGGAACTGCCAATGGTGGGTGTTTAATTTAGGCAATAATCAAAGATTACTATAAATTCCTCTCTTAGTTCCTAGCTTTATATATCATTAAATTCCTTTAAATGAATTTTAATTCCATTCGCAAATAATCCCCAGCTCGATGATGCTTTCCCCTAACAGCTGCTTGGGCTTAGCCTGCGATAAATAATAATTTTACAACTTTAGAGTGCCGAAAAAGAGTTGCCCGGCGGATCAGCTGGGTCTCTGCTGAAAAAAAAAATACAGAAAATATAAAACACAATCGCCGTCGAGCCTGGCAGTTTTTATATTTCAATTCTCCATTTGTGATTTCTAATCCGGACTGCTCCTTTTGTGTTACCATTAACACCGAGTGCCGTTGTTCCTGCGCCCCGCTCCTGATTTATTTATTTATTTATTATTACATTTGACTGATTGCCGACACCAGCTACCCGTCGTTTCAAAGTTTCAAATAAAAAAAGAGAAAAAACATAAAAAAAATACAATAACAGTAACAGAAACAGCAAAACTCCACAGCTCAAAAACTCATGTATTATGAACAAGTTGATTGGGGGTGGCCGCCGGCGTTGATTTTCGTTTTGTGTAGGCAAATCATATTATATCATATCATCTATTATGCAGCGCTGCCCAAATAAAATCCCATTTAGCACTGGCTCCTGGCTATTGGTATTGAGGAATCGGGATTCGGAATAGGAATTGGCATTAGAATTGAGCCAGGGATATAGGGGATATAGGGTCTTGAAATGATTACATTATTCTCAATGAATGACAATAGAAATGGTAACAATTTCTGTAAGAAAAATCTATAAATTCTTTTAGCAAATTTCTTAGCATAAAGAAGATGTAACTTACTTTGTCAAGACTTTAATGATGATTAAAATATATAAAAAAAATCATTTAAACAATTCTTTTCTTCTCAAAAGTTATGAAATATTTAGTTCTTAAACTCTAAACCATATTCATTGCATTTTCTAAACAATTCTTCGACTTCCAACTTGAGTTTTTCGAACTGAGAGCCTCTCAGTAACTCGTGTAACTTATGCCCCGAATTTCCGGCTGAGGTCGAAAGGTCCTGGGGGCCATTAGCAAAATCAACAGCCGCACTCAGCCAGGCGCAGTCACTCATATTCATATTCATATTCATATTCACATTCACATTTGGTTGCATTCACACTTGGAAAAAGGGCAGTTGTGTTCCACTTACACTACCCGCCGCCTCCTTCTGGCAGGACTCGGCGAGGTGGAAAATGTTACGCTACAATTTAATTGAAAGGATAATCAGGGGCATAGCGAGGAGCTCATTCACAGTGGGAGCGAAAGAGAGCGCCTGCGGGCAACAGAAAGAGACGGCTGGAGGCGACACGGACAAAAGGCAGCGCTAAAAGCTGCAAAATGAATGAATGAGGCGAATAGAAATAAAATAGCAAACGGTGGCAGCACAACATCGGCTTTTGTTGTACACTCGTCAAGTGTCCTTTTTGATGACGACGACACACAGCAAGGCGACGACTCTAAGGACGACTGGGTGCACTGTCAGAAAATAAAGGGGAGAAGACCATGATTAACCAGCTGGGAAAAGAGTTCTTGAAACTCTGTTAAAAAGTCTTTGCTAGATTATATATTTTATATTTTATTTTAAATAGTTTTTAAGGTGAAATAAAATTGTTAATTTAATTTAAATTTAGTGGGAAATATATAATAAATATATAATATATATAAATATATAATAAAAAAAATAATATTTTGTTATTTGTGTATCAATTTTAACTTAAAACTAAGTATTTGACTTTGAATTACCAGCAATGCTCTGATAATTTTATAATTATTTCTTATTTTCTAATTCCTCTAACTTAAAATCAACCTCTAGTTTCTCTCAGTGCACGATGACTGCTCTGACTTCGGGGTTGCTCTGGTAGACCTCGCTTGTGGCCGGGTACGTGAGCCCACAACGTGGCCGGCTTTGCTTCCTGCCCCGATCCTCACAACTAACTGTGCAAGCGAGTGTCCTGTGGCGCAGCGAGTCCTGCGAAGGGTTGTCAAATGGGAAAAATAAAGAAGCGGAGCTCGCGGGGCGATTGGCGACTCTGAAGCTCTCGTCGAATCAAATGAAATAAAATTAAATGCGTTGCACAAGTTGCAAATGCGACGAGCAGCAACAATCAAAAGGGATTCACGCTGCGTGTCCTGTTCCTTGCTGTGAAAAATGTAATTTTAATCGAATTCACAGCGCCTCACCCTCACCCCTTTTAAGCCAGCATAGTTCTCCAGTGAAGTGCTAACCTTATTAGAGCTCCTTGCCAGGGAACAGGACCGCCAGGACAGCATATATCCCTATATATCCCTATGATTTGTGTTGTGCCAACAACAGTTGCCAGTTGACGCAGCGGGCGGCGCCAGAGGCCAAAGGCATTCTTCCGCGAGAAATGCAATTAACTTGGCCGCCAGCAACTAACCCTCATCCTTCGTTCGTCCTTCGTCCTAGCTCCCGTTTAGCATCCCCGCGGAAAATCTCTGTGCCGCGCGCTCACAATTAAAACAAAAGGCGGGAGTCGCTAATTAACATTGTTAGCATTAGCGCAGCTCGGAGAAAAACAAACGGGAAAAATAAACCCGGATTTTGGGGGGCAGTGAGCAAACTTTGACCTTTCCGGCGGTGAGCGGTTTGCCTGGCTCCAGAGTCGCCAGATCGATTCTCTGCTGTAAAGTTTTTATAAACAAAAAACCAAGGGAGTTAGCAAGAAGTTGAAGTTATTTCTACAAATAAAATTAGTTCATTTAGCTATAAAAGAACTGGTTAAGTGAAAATTTGTACATTTTAAAATATATTGCATATAGATTTCATCCCGTAAACTAATAATTATTTATATAATACCTAAAATTTAGTTAAAAAATCCTTTTACAAATATTTTTAAGGGTTTTACTATTCATGGAACATAAGGAAATATATTTTTTAGTCATAGATAAACCATATATCGTGCTCTTTAGGGTTCTACTTATTTTTCTAAAAATATTTATACAAAATAATATAAAAAAAGCCTAATCCCTCTGCCTAATAGGCCCAAAATTTTTGATCCTCCCCTTAAAAACCATCACCTACATATGTTAAATTAAATATTGTTTATTGTCAGAGCTAACCCGACCTTTGGCCCCCGTATTAATCAACCTTCTGTGTACTCTGCCAACCCCTTTGCCCCCCCAGTCACTTGTTTATTTATTGACTTGCCAACCGTTTTGCACTGGGGTTTCCCCTCTTTTTTTTTCTTCTTTTTTTTCATGATGGTTCGAATGGCAGCCGCTTGTTAAAAAAATATACAAAAAAGGGGCCAACATTTATAGCTAATTTTCTTGTCATTGTTTTGACTTTTACACCTTCGCCGCCGCGTGTTTACCTGAAAAGTTTGGGGGGTAACTCGAGTGGCGTCGTCGCATTGTTTGGCCATGTAAAATAATATTGTATTTGGGCTGTTTGCTGCGCAACTTGGCTAATGAAGGGGGGGAGAGAGAGGGAGAGGAGGAGCTGGAGCAGTAAGAGGAGCAGGAGGCAGCAGGAGGAGCAGGAGGCAGCAGCGAAGCCCTATAAGAATATTTCAGCAATCGGCATAAATATCAAACGAGTTTAGTCAAAATAGAGGTGAGTTTTTAGTTGCTAAAAGAGTGGAATAGGTGAAGATAACGTTGGAAAAATATTTCGAAATATTTTCCACGCCAAATGAATCTTCTCTGTCCAAAAAAAACGGCCAAAGTTGAATGCTTTTCTTATATTTTGATAGATTTATTTAGGAAACTATAATTAAAAGGCAAATAAGTCATGGAACTTGTTTTCAGAATGATCTACTCTTGACTTGTAAACTCCCTAAATTTTATTTTTAATTTTATTATAAAATGTATTCAACAAATATCAATTAAAACCCCTCCTTTTGCGCCCAGAGCTAAGGTAAATTGGCAGATAAATCAATAAAATTTCTTCTAATACATAAAACCCAACAAAAAAGAGTATTTCCTCGAACGAATTTACCAATTCAAAGCAGGTATTTTCATTGGTCTTAACCATCACAATGGTATCTCTTGACCATCTCTTACCCCAAGAAATCCTCACAAGTGTGCTCTATTTACATAAAATGTGACACTTGAAAAATTTGTGAAAATTAGACTGGCGCCACACTGATTTATGAGCCGTTTTGTAGCCCAAAAACCGAACAGCAGTTGGCTCGATTGGTATCGGGAATCCAGGATCGGTTCAAATTAATGCGAAGGCCCCTTTGCAATTGAGTTGTCAAATGCGGGCAAACAAGTGGCACCTACAGAGAAATCGGAGAGCTGTAATTGTAGCCTCTACTCGAACGAATACCCAAAACAAGACTCGGTTTCCAGCTTATTACTCAATCAATGTGCTCATTTGTTTTTAACTGGAAGGAGCAGCACTTGGTGTCTCTCGAAAGGATGTTGCATGTTTTGACAGCATTCTTGGTGTAATTGGAACTCTAGTCCTGCGATCAATTTCCATTTGCACTTTGATCCTGAACCCGTTGGGCGCGATAACTATCTGATCTATTTTCCTACCTGATCCCATTTAAAGGAGCTGCCATAAGCCAGCTGTTTGGGATTTTGGCAACTATCGAGGGAACAGTGGGTTATCAGGGATAGTTTCTGTTTCTGGCAACTGCTTCTGGCCCAGTTTGTGCACTTGGAAAAAAGAGGAGATGATAATTGGTAATGAAAACCATTTATTTGTATAAAATTAAAGAGACTTTAAGGGAATCTTGAGTGATATGTAAGGGAATAGAGTCTCAGGAGTTTGCCTTTTCTTCTTAATTTTCAAATTAATTCCGGTCTTTTAATGTCTCCTCTCCCGCTAGCTAATTTCGCTTAGTGTATGACTGCCAGGAGCAAGGCAATTAGCCCGGCATGAGGTCCTTGGAATCAGCTGTAGATAAGCAGCCTGCTCCCATTGCACCGCATGACCGACTGACCACTGGGTGCCCCGAATAATGGAATTCCTGGGTGCCTGTGTGCCGCCTGGCCACTCGGATGGCGACAATCTGGACGGGTAATAATCGCGCAACTTGACCGCTCAACTGACCAAAGGGCAAGGCGCAAGCGCATGGGATTAGCAGGCGACTCTGGGGAAGGGGTGAACTCGAGCATTGTCCGGATCACGACCGCCTGGAATGAAGCTGTTACCGCCGGAACTTGCATCATAATTAAGGTGTCGTAATTGCCGCCCTGAGACGCGGCATTTGTGCCCCGTCACGGAGGCTCTTGCGCCCCTCGAAGCCCCTCGACAAAAAAAAGCAGAGATTCACTCTTGACAAACAGCTGCGGAACTCAACCTCAATGCCAACCGCCGACAAAGTTGCCATTGTTGAAAACTTTATCCAAATGCAAATAGAGGCTGAGCGACAAGCAAATACCCTTTTTTGTAAACAATACTCTCTTATTTATTAAGAATATAGTTAAAATTGCTACAAAATTCCCTATAGCCGCTAGCAAGGGTAAATCCAGAGTAGGAGTTGGAGAATCGTGTAGGGAAAGCGGCTGCCAGAGATTAGGCAACGGACAGACACAAAAGTGGACGGCTCTTGGCCGGAAACCCATCGGATAAATGACACAAAAAACTCCAAGTGGAGTCGACTGAAGTGTGGTGACATGAGTCGAGAGCACTATCAAATAAAATAGAATGTCCAGCGGCCATTACGGAGGAGTTACAGAGGACACCATTCTCAATGCAGGAAAAAAGAACCTAGAAAGATAAAATTGAGTTTACGAGCTGCTGTGCGCCACTCTTACGGGAAATTAAACACTTGATTTTTTCATAGAAAAACTTGAATTGAAAAGTGAAATTTAAGACTAACAACTGAAAATTGTAGAGAGTTGTAGAAACTAAAATAGTTTCCCCACAAAGAGCTTTGATCTCACACCCGCTAGCCAGCCGTTCCCTAGGGAACCCCCTCAGCAGTCTGCTTTTCAGCTGAGTTCACTCCTGGCTACAGTTCATCCTCAGATATATCTATATATCTCTATGATTTGCCACGGGTTAAGGGAATATTTTCGCATCGCACGACCAATTTGATGGCATTATTACGGGAAACTGCACAAAAGTTGAGGCCACTCAACCTGATGCCCGAGGGATGTGTGTCCTTTTTTTTGGCTGCATCCTTGGCATGTGTTGCTGAGCATGAAAATTGCAATTTTTCGCCATATAATTTTGAACCCAAAAGCGGACACCCCAGAAATCGGCAACAATGTTGTACGGCAATTGGGTAAATCTCAATTGATTCGTTGCACCATTCTCGTTGTCCTGCCAATGGTGTTCGTCCTTTTCAATATCTTTTATTTTTTTTGTTGCCTGTACTTTTGTGGGGTCGACCGCAGTCGTTTGGCCACAGCGGGTAGTCTGTCTCTTATGTATATATGGATCTATATATATAGAGTTCAAACCCAGGTTCGATCTATGAGCGCATCGAAAGATGCAACTGTGAAACGAGCCCCCAGGATATTCCTAAAGATTCGCCACGCTTTTCGGTTCGAGGTGTGATCTGTGATGTATTCATTCAACTGAACCTCATCACAATCATCATCATGATCATCATCGTCTCTGTCGTTCTGGTGATTAACTCAAGTGCTAAGTGGTCGCGTGTGACTAATTTTTTTGGGTCACAGTTACAGCTGTCTACAGACAAAAGGCGGGATTTTAACTTGAAAACAATATACAAAATAATTTTAATTTATTAAATTCTTCAAAAAGCTAAGAATTTGAGTTAATTTTCTCTTCTATGCAAAAAAAAAACAACATGACTTTTGGGCTTTTCCCTTTGACAAACGAATCTGAAGTTGATTCTAATTCTGTCTGATTCTGTATAGTTTGTGTACATTTCCCTCAATAAAAAAATAGAAATAGAAGAGGAAATGAAATGACCGGAAGTTAAATCAAACCAACTTCAAATGGCCATGGCCAGGGCGAGAAAATTTCCAAAATTGCCGAGAAATCCAAGAGACTAGAGCTGAAAATTCGTCGCATTCCAAACACGTAACAAACTAAGTAAAATTCTGATGGAAATTCAAATACAAATGCAAACATGGCTCTTTGTTTGTTGTTGTTGTTGCTGTTGACCTTTTGCGAATAATTCAAATAAAATTTACACCTTTGAGGAAAATGGAAAATTCCGGTGGGGGGAAAGCGCTGCCCATTGATGGACTTTGGTTTGGCCCGGGCTGACCGAGGGACTACAAGCGGAAATCCTTTTTCAATTTTATTTTACAGCAAAATGACCACATGTACTGAGGGAAAAAAAGATGGAATTCTAGCTCTAAAAACATAAAAAAAATATATTTAGCTTTAGATTTATCTTTAAGTTTGCCTTTGACTTTTGTTTTTACAACTAACTTGCAAATATTTAAAGGAAAACTTGACTTGACTTTACCCTTTTCAGTCTACTTTTTTTCTAGCTGTGCACACACACAGCTGCTGCAAGTTATTGCTGAAATATAAATTGAGTCTTGGCCACTGAAGTTGATTATGGTCTACGCCTCAACGGATCTCAGCCAACAAATTTTCTCAATTCTGTTGAAAAATCAACACCAACAGAGGGGCGGGTGGGTGTGTGGGTCTCCATTATCCCCCCCTCCTACCCCTTTTGCTGATTTTTCCCCCGATTTGCCACAGCTTTTCCTTTTTGGCCGAATGTGTCTGGCCTAAGCCCTGCGGCTCACATATCAGCGCGCATTAAAACAAAGTGGGCATCAATGTACTATGGAACCCGAAGCCGAAACCTACACTTTGACCCCTGTGAACGCCCCCTGCCCCCTTGGGGTAACTCAATTTGCACAAAACAAAAGAAAGGCAAGGCAAAAAAAAATATAGGGAGAGCCAGAAAATGGAAGAAGGTTAAGAAAAGGTTACACACAAGGGAAGATACCCTGGCATTTTATGTTTAAACAATTTTTTAAAAATTAAGTATATTTAGAGATTTTATATAAAAAAAAGTAACAGTGTATTGTTAATATTTATAAGATTTTAGAAAACAGAAAATGGGTTAATTTTTATATTTAAAATCAATTTTAGCAGTTAAAAAAACTCTTAAAATAATATAAATGTTAAATGCCTAACAATTTCAACAGATTTTTACTAGTTTTTCAAAGGAAACAAACTAAGTTTTCTACTTGGAAAATACCTTAACCTGAGGTCTCTTTGTAAAATGCTGAAATCCCCTTCTACAACCCATATATCCTTACAGGGTATGTCTCGAAAAAAAAAAAGGGATAAAACGGACAGCGGCGGCTTTTCACTTATCAGAGCGGTCGGGGTCCAAATTATTAACGCCCAAAGCTCCAAATCCGATTTAACGGGCACCCGGCGAGGTCCAAAACCCAAGTCAATCCCTAGCCCCAGGATCTACCCACACATGACATGCAAAGTGATTTCTGCCCCGGGGAAAGGATCGCCCAGCTGCTGCGGGTCCAAGTCTGAGATATGTGGACTCTCCAGAGAATACACTCCTATAGGCGGAAGTGCACTTGAGGCTGAGGCTGTGGCGCCGGAATTCGTGTGAAAAGTGTTGCAGGATAATACAGTGTCGTCTTGCAAGACGACCTGCTTCACACATTCCAAAAAAGGGGACAAGTGTTGGGCCAACATCCTGCAAGGAGCAACCATTAATTGCACTTCGATAATAATTTCATGCTCGTTAACAGGACTCGCCCTCGCTGTGTGTCTAATTTTCTGGCATATTAGTTACAGGACGAGGACGAGGACGAGGACTGGGACCCGTGGTCCTTGTTATCGTTAAACAGTCGCTAATTAGACGCACATGTGTAACATGAAACCGCATTTAAGGTCGCAGGACATGGAAAAGGACACAGGACACAGGACGCAGAAGCAACCACCGAAACGCTGCTCCGTTTTCCATTCCAGCGAAGCACTAAAACTGTCCCAATCGTTACGAAATTATACACTTGAACTTCTCAACTTTTTGATGCTCCCTCCACTTTCCACCCCCTCGACACCAGGCACCAGGGTTAAGCACATGTCCTGATCCCAGACTCGATTACCCGATGCCAATACAGTCACAGTCACACCTCCTTAGCGCTAATCCAGAGAGGAATATCCTGGGCCTAAAAAATATAATAAAAAAAACGAATTTTATGTGTGGGAAGAAAGTGTTTATGCAAAGGATGTGACTTTCAAATAAATATAATAAATAAGAAAATATTAAATATTAACAAGCAAGAGATACCCAAGACTTGCCTTTGCATATATTAATTCCTCACTTGTTTTTATTCAGAAATCCCCTTGAGTGTCCCCCTGCATCCTTTTCAATTATGCCCCCGTTATGTATCCTTGCAAAAGTCTCTCTCTGCCGCGGAGGCGACATATATCTGGCCAAGATTTAATATCTGGCGCGCCCTTTAATCTATCAGGCCAACAGCTGTGGCCAATGGCCGAAAATTGAGCAATCCGGCAGCCAGTATCCCCCTGGATATTGTTATTTTCATCAGATTTTTCTTTTTTGTTTTCTTTTTATATAAATTTCAGGATTGCAGGACCAGGACCAGGACAAGGACAAGGACCAGGGGGGATGCCCGGGATTCCTTTGTTATTTCGCCTGGCAACATTTGCATGCCTCATTTGAGGACAAGTTCCTCTTCATTTATTTATTTTATTGCGGCCTCATTCGCGTTATGAACTCAATGGCCCGTGGACATTATTTTAATAATTGCGACAGGCCCCCTCGCCTTGCTGTTTGCTCTGTTTATTACTCGCATTCCATTGATTTTCATGGATTTCTCGTAATAAACTTTGCTGTACGAGTATTGTAATTTTTATGTACATTCTGTACAGTTGACTTTTTGCCATTGAGGGAAAGAGGGAGTTAAAGGATACAAAATATCAGGAGTTTAAGATATATATATATGTTTTATAAATACTTTTGTACACCTGGTAATTATTTTGAGTGTACTCTGTGTATTTATATTTTATATTTTATATATTTTATATATTTATCTTAGATATTCCTGATATTGATTAGCATATCCAAATAATACTCAGTGCTCCCAGCCCATGTATCTCTAGCTATACCCATGTATCTCTCCCATCCTCTTGTTAATAATCAACCGGAAGACATGCCGTCTGTGTTGTCAGGACTACCTACTCCTTGTGGAAGACACATATAACCTCATAGAACCACTCATGCCCACTGGAGGGAGAGACCAATCCAATCTGATCCCCGGGCTAAGCTTACACGCACACACACTTTGCGGCGGCCTCTAATTTATCTTGAGTGGATCGCGCATAGATCTCCGGCAGGACAATGGGCCATCGATATATATCCATTCCATATATCCCCGCATATCCCATACATCCCTTTGTGGCCGGGGTGTGTTTTTGTGCAGGCGGAATGTGGATTTGGACAAGTGTCGGTTGCACAATGGCCAAAGCCCAAACAAAGGACCTGCACGATCGCCCGATAAAGGATTATCCCCTGGTCATATATGTATGAGACAGTCGGTCTGCCAAGGCAGATCTCTCCTTGAGGGCACACACATTAGGCCTAAGTGCGGCTTAGCCGAATGCTAATAGCTGGAAAATACAAGCGCATACGGTAAGTACGTTATATCCATACACACACACATGCCGGAATGTCTACCTTAGGTGGCTTTTATTGTGCACCAACCTTTGTGCCAATTGTTGCCGCAAATTGCTGAACAAAGGACAAGTGTAGCGCCGGCGCTGCATATCCTGCCCACGTCCCTTTCCCAGCACTGGCCACCCATTAATATTTCAATTGCTAAAATATGCGATAGTCGATGTGGCCATTTTGTATTCATGGCGTAGGATTTGTTTAGGAAAAATGCGACTAGAGTGCTGAAAAAAGGAGCGGCAGGACACTCTTCGGGAAATGCAATTCCCTGACAAGTGCATTTTTGTGAGCCAGCGGGTAGATAGCGACCAATGAATGTCCTTTAGTGATACTCGAACTGAGATTTTAAACTGAAAGTTAAGGGGTTTAAGAAGAGTTTTTACTGCATAATTATTTTCATTAGTTGCTGATACTTTTAGGCATATTTTTTTGATAAAGAATGGCTTAGAAATGGAAGGAAATTTGAATATAAAATTAAATAAATTAGAAATATTTTCCAGATTTCCAATCAAAGGGTATACGAATTTTCGTTGGCTACCAGCTTTTCTGCCTCTCAATTTTTCAACTGACAACTGTGCGTGCTCTTTTTGTGCCAGGACCAGCAGTAGTTTTTTTAGAGGACTCCCGAGGACACCACACTATGTTTCTAATCAGTGCAGCTTCCGCCGACCCCCTGGCATTTTCCGTCAGTCAACAGAGCGCGATATTTGTCAACAAGCGGAACTATAAATATGCATGCAAAGGGAGATGGAAACTACTGGGGAAAACTGGGGAAAACTCGGGAAAATGTGAAAAAGGGGTAGCATGAAATTTGGTCCGTAGTTGTGGCTGTGGAAATGAAAATGGAAGAGCAGGCTTTGATTTTCCACTCAAGAGCATAGACCAGCTTTTGCATTCATTTCCTACATTTCACTCTAAAAACAACACACAACTTTTTTACTAAACCAGATTTTCCTTATTTGGCTACCAAAAAATTTTAATAAACTTCCAGAAAGAGCTATAAACAGTTCTTAAAGTTAAAGGTTAAAATTATTCTCTCAGATTGTCTGGCATTCAAAAATTTAAGTAAACTTTTGTCTTCATCGAATTTTTCACAAAATGTTGCGTCTGGTGAAGAGAAATTTCATAGCACAAGCCCAGCAAATGACTCGTGCTCTAGTCTGCGGTGAGTATATATATCTACATTCTCTAGGATATACTTATGGACATATCCTATAAACCATCTTAGATTCTCATTCCTTATGGGCCAAGCACTCGATTGCACCGCCGGGCCAGAACTTGGCAGAGTCTGTAACCAAACGGGAGACTTTTTTGGTAGACCTCTGTGACCGCTTCCCCAAGAGCCTGCCAGAGTTGCCAAAGCCAAAACCCCGCAAGTTCCACAATTTGTTGATCCAGCGTAAGCTCGTTGATGCCTCGCGTCTGCAGTTCGTTCAGGAGCGATACCAGCAGTTCCTAGACGAGGTAAAGGAGCGCCAGCAGAGTGCCAAGCCGTTTATAACCCGGGAAAGCCTGCACTCGGGACGCTGGAAGATCATTTAGGATGACACATTGCAACACACACGAAAGAAGAAATATAGAGTCTAGGATTCTGTAGCTATCCAGCTTTTTTATAACCAAATTAGATAGTGAAGGCATCGGGAGAGCCTCCAAGAAGTTGCCAAAGTTAAGGTTAAGTATAAGCTTTGACAGCAGCTACTAAAGCCTAGAACTTGGGCTTAAGTTGTAGTGAGTGAATTTCTTGAACCCTTGGCTTCTTTAAACCACAAATTCTTTATAATTTAGTTCAGTGTGCGATAAAGCCTAGGCAAACATGGGAAACCATAGGGGCCAGCCAGGAACAACCAACAAGCCGCCATGTAGCGGATGTGAGTGCAACAACAGCAGCAACATGGCCAACAAACATTGCAACTCCGAAAGAAAAAAGGACAGAGACATAGGTGGTAAAGGAAATCAAGAAGAGGGGGTAGCTTTCTCGGCATAAGAGAAGGAAAATCAGTTCAAGCCCAGGGTGAAAAGATTTATCTTCTACTTAAATTTAAAGAGGGAAATGAAAGACAGTTTGAAGTAAAAAAGAAAGATACTCAATTAGGCTAATAAACTAAAGGGAACAGAGTCTCATTTAAAGGTCTTCCAAGGCTAGAAGCTTGCTTAATTATAGTAACTATTTTCATTTATAATTGTACTTTATTGAAAGTCAAAGAACTCTAAAACGAGTTCTAGTTCTTAAGCGTTTCGCTTTCAACTCCGTTTGTGCGTGGGTTCCTCGCTTTCGTCCCGAATTTTCCAGCTCCTTTCAGCCATACAAATCACACTAAACCGAATACATCAAGGCGGCAACAGCAGCTTAACACAAACCGGGGAAAATGGTCGGGAAAAGCGTAGCAGTCAGGGGAAAGAGAAGCTCTCTGGCTTTCCTTTGAGTGCCACCAGCCGGCTCAATATCACAGGGAAAATACAAAATACCCGCAAAAAAACAACAACGACTCTCAGCCTCGTCCTCGTCCTCGTCCCGTTAAGAAACAAAGGCAGCAAACAAAAAAAAAAAAAGCGAGAGGTGGCCAAAAGCGAAAACAGAAGCTGACTTGACTACAAACCCAAGTCGCAGCGGATGCGGCATCAACAAGGGGAAATTGGTACTGAAAGAAATATTGTAGCTAAAAGATATATGATCTATAAATAAAGTAGAAAAAGAAGAAATGTTTAAGCTAGAAGATGACCAAGGATATGATATTATTTCAAAATAAACTAATATTATCTTTACTTTCAAGCAGGAATTATTTAGTCAAGACTTGAATAAAGCTTTAAAAATATTTCAAAATTGAAGACTAGACTTGAAATACAAGTCTCTCTAAAAGAGATAAATCCCTCGTTCATATTTAAGCCCTTCTGCTATCTTTTTTCTCTCTGTGATCTAAAATCAGTAGGGGCGCATGCAAGGATTGACTTTGACTGCCGAGCCATATGTATATCCTGTTTGTGCCGAGATTTGGCTTTGAGCTATGGATATCGTTAGAGCAGCTCATCGATTTGGGGCCCCCAAGGGGTTGGGCCAGGGGTCAGGGGTCAGGGGGTGGCCCGTAGAATTGAGGTCCTTGCCTGTTGTCGCAACTTCGAGTGTCGTGTGTGTGTGCGCTGCAAAGTTTACAAGCTCCCAGAGCTCACTTTTTTTTCTCCGCCATCCTGTTGCTGATGTTGATGTTGCCCTTTTTTAATTACATCCTTCGCCAGGGTGGCAGCACAAAAAAAAATATATATATCAGGGGGCGTGGCATGGCTGGGGGAAAAGGCCCAAACCAAACCAAAAACTTCTACAAATGCCATGGTTTGGCTTTGGCCTACGAGTATCTGCAGCTCTTTGCACATTTTTATTTACGTTTTACGTTGTTTTTTTGTTTTGTTTTTTATCCTTCTGTTTTTTTTTTTTTGCACTCTGCAGTTTATTGTGAAATTCCAATAAAGGCGGGGGAAGTGCAGCGGAAGACCAGGCAGGGCAGCTGGGAAGTTGGGGAAATGAGAAATGGGTAGCAGAAGAACAGGGGGAAAAACGAGCAGCGGAAAATCGGAAAATTGGCCACGCAATGGGGAGAGCCAAAACCAGAGTTGAGGAAGGATCCTTAAAGGATACGGCTTGAGGGACAGCTCTAAGGAACTACCTTTGGGATGAGAAAAATATGATTTTTAAGTTATATAAATTATATAAAATTCATTTCAAGGGAATAATGTTTTAAACCAAAAATATATTTTGTAAATTTTATAAATTTAATTTTTTTATAGTATTTTCTTTATCTTAGTTATTATTATTTAATTATTTTTTCCCTGATTAAACCTCAATAATCGAAGATCTTTCAAGTTTCAAAAACCAATTATTCTTATAAGAAGAAAAGCAAATATCTATATTAATTACACTTAAACAAATATATTAGTATATATGCCTAAGTGTAGGGCATTTTCTCAGCTCTATCCTACCGTTGGTGAAAATATCAGCACACCTGGAAAAATCGAACAGGTAACTCAGGACGGACACCCCCTCTAGGTTCAATTGTGCAAGGGATTGCCAGGCGATGCGATGCGATGCGATGCGATGCGCCAAGGCCATCATCGTGGAGCACCGCTACCCGGCGGGAAATGGTGGGGGGAAAAATCGGGGGACTGTCTCTTCCTTTGGGTACTTCGGGTACTTGGGTACTTTGGGGATTTTGTGCAGATTTACATGCAAACAATCAAGATATGCCCGGGCTTTCAAGTGCCCCAGAGTTGCGAGCAGGAAAAGCGGAAAGGCGGAAAGGCTGTGGGAGCAAGGGAGTCCGGAACCAGGACTCCAGGAGCTCCTGCCAATACGTCATGTGTGTGCCTCAGTAGCGGCTTACCCGGAGTTGTAGGTGGAAAATGGTAAATGGGAAAACGTTAAGGGAAAAGCGGCAAAGCGAGGCGAGGGCGAGGGGGAATTTAAATGCTACCCGTGCACGTTCCGTTTGCTTTTCACATCTTTTCACCTTTGATTTTCCATTCGCTTTTCGATTGTCGCTGGGCTGTTTGGTTTTCCACACATTTTCTTGTTTTTTGCTATACAGCAGAGTGAAAAATAAAGGTGTTATTTATTTATATTCAGATATTTACTAGCAAGTATTAATATATGCTGTAATCTCTTTTAAAACATGTAATATCTGTTAGTATTTTTATAGTATTTATATTTTATTTAATTAAAGAAATGAGAAAAATAAGTTTTTCTTTGTCTGTAATTTCTCCTCTTGCTTCTGGCGTTTTTTTTTTGTCATGTTTGTTAAATAAATATCTCTACACATGTTCCCTTTAGCCTGACTGTTACTTTCGGTTTGATATTATTGGTTTTTAATTCAATTGCCACTTACGTATGTTAAATGTTTTCTTTTGGGGATTACTTGACATTGTCTGAGCCATGGAAATCCCATTTACCCACCGCCGCCGCTTTCCCATTTCCCATTTCCCTCTTACCATTTCCCCTTTCATGTGTCCTTATAAATGTTGAATTCGAGTTAATTATTTAATGCCTGTCACCCAGTGGCTAACACAACCCAACTCCTTTAAATGCAAATTGCCTTCGTCACCAGCTGGATTTTGGTAACATTGGACATGGGATAATGCTGAACTGGATGAGGAAATTTGTATGGTAAATTGATATGTTTTTCTGCATTTTCCTCTATTCAAGGTTTAGCTTCTGACACCCTTTACATCTGGCTGGGCCCCAGCCCAATCATAAAACTCCAACCCCCAAGATTTTGACCAAGTATGGCCGCCAGTGGGTCAAATAATGGTCTATCTTGGGCCAGGAAATGCGCATGTCTATGAGGCCAGGGGTAGGTCAAGATGGCTTAAATTGCAGCCCTTCGCTGAGCTTCTGAACATAACCAAAGAATTTTAACTAGAAATTGTTGGCAAAATATAGAAATAATATCTCTTTCTCTAAGCTTCCCAAATGAAGACCCATCTTACACCTACCTTCATTAAATAAATATTTAAAAAATTTTTAAATTTATTTCAAGCCTCCCTAAAAGATTTGTTCTTACTTTAAAATTTATTTTATAAACTTTAAAGCCCTCGTCACAGCTCGAAACACACTGCATCTAATCCCTACGTATGCAGCATTTGTGTGAAAAGAAATTAGGGCCAAGATGAGGAGCGGATTTTGTTGGGATGAAGATACTATGTAACAGGACAATGGTCAGCGTCTGGCCCTACAATATTTACGAGTTCGCTGCGCGCATTATCATTAATTTAACGGATTAGCAGACGCAGAGGGGCAACAACATCAAAAACCACAGAAACCGCCTAGAGAGAGGGGCAACATATTGGTGTTGCGCTACATTCCAGGAATTTTAATTGAGTCGTTTCAGAGGACAACGACGCCTGGCTTGGGCCGGTGCGTGATTTAAGGCAAATCCCGAAAATTGTGATAATCGACTTTGATGCCCGACTGTCGCCGCCGACAATGTCGCCTGGCCTTTTGCCTTCGATATCTGGCAGAGGGACAGACGTAGCTAGAGATGTCCTGTTGTTTTTCCACTGCTCCACGGATAACTGAGAGAGAGAGGGTCCTTTTATTATTACGACAAGGCAGCAGGATGACGACACTTGGGTGCAAACGAGTCGATTATTGCCGCCTGATAATGTTCTAATTGCCCTGCAGTTCCAGTTCTAGTCCTACTCTGGTTCAAGACAGAGAGTCCTGTCCTGGGCTCCTACTGTTCGGGCACATTTCTCTTTAGTTTTTGGTTGTTTTTCTCTTTTTTTTTTTTTTTTTTGGCAACAGTTGCAGTTGCAGGCCTGGGCCCTTTTGTGCAGACAACATGCTGGCTTGTCGGTAGGTGTTTTATTTGCCAAATGCATCCGACAATGCCCCAGGGGGGCGCTCGGCAATAGATACTACAGATACACAGGGACCGTCTCGGATGCAGATACAACTGGAGAGCACTTCATTAGTATCCCAAAACTGTCCTCAAAACTGGAATTCAACACGAAGCCTATCACTAACCGCAGTTGGTCACTTTCCTGGAAATTTTGTCGGTACCTTTTGAAATTGATTTCTTAACTTTTTCACCTTGTCAGCTCTCGAGAGGAGGCAATCATTTTTGTTTTAAGGGGGTTTGCAGGGGGATATCCTGTAACCTGTTGGCTCAGTATATAGTTAATTGATTTTGGTTTTTGGGTAACTTTAAACCTTAATTTTAATTGCTATTTTTCAACATATTCCTTCTCCATTTCGTCCTTATCTTATGCCCTCTTAATTCCTTCTATTTTCGCACACATGGAGACACAATAAAAGCGAATCACTGGCAGTAAGGCGAAATTGAGCTCTGGAAATCGAGAAGCTGGGCAGAAATGGAGCCTCGAATGTCCAACAAGATTTGATTTTTATCGCAAGTATATTTGAATTTTATTGCGTACGAAATTCCCGATACAATCGCTGGCCATAAAAGCGACTGGAGCCAAGTCCAGTCCCGGTCAAATCCAATCCAATCCAATCCTATCCAATTCTATCCACCTAGCCATGGCCAAAAATGGGACAGTCACCATTTCTTGGCCACGTTGGCGTCATTTTCCACGCAATAAAATAAGCATTCAAAACGAAATCAACTTAAACGCCACACGCTGACCCCCCCGTGCTTAACCCCTTAACGCCTTAACCCCTTGGGTCCAACTCCTTGTCCATTCCTCAATGTGGCACATTTAATTTTATGCTTATTTTTATGTCACTCTTTTGGAAGGGATACACTGCCAGGGAGTTGCTTTCTGTTTAGATGTTGTTTTTAATAATATTTAAAATTAATATAAAAAAGTAATTTATAAATTATTATTAATTTGAATAATAAGAATTTATTGATATTTAGTTTAGTTTTTGAACAAAAAAAAACTCTAGGGAAAGAGTATGTGAAAGGCTCTAGATTAATACAGTTTTTCTTCTCTCACCCTCATCCTAACTGTCAATGGCCAGTGGCCGCAAATCCCCCGAATTGCCTGGCCCTAAGCCCTACCCCCTCCCTCCCTTCCCCCCAACAGCATGGAGCTAATAGTTTGGGTAAACAAGGGACTCTGCCAAAAGGGTTGATTTAATAATAAGTTGAACCGATTTCCATTCGATTTCTATTATCTTCCATTCTCCGTGGGGACCCAAATCAAATGCGTATTTATCGGGACTTAAATGCGCTGCAAAGGGGTCGTCTTTCGAGCGGGGGGAGGGACATATTGTGGCCTTGTGGAGGGGGGAGACGACGAAGGGAACACCCAGGAGCTGAAACTAAGGCTGAATGGCCTAAAGTGCCTTGGCCACAATGGGCTCGGTTCTCATTTTGGGTTTGGACTTTAGATGGACATGCGATGCACAAGGAGAAATGAAGTGTATAATAAAGAAAATAATACAAAATATTAGATAAAGTAATGGATATATGTTTAAAAATAATAAATATTTAATATTTTTTCAAACAATTTCAATTAATCTCAACTTAAGTCTAAATTTCCTCTAAATAACTCCCTAAATACTTTCCCTATTTTGACTATTCATTAACAATACCTTGATTTTTCTCTCTGTGTATGGATGCCAAGAGACAGAAGCATCCATGGCAGCCGTAAACAATCGTAAAACGTCTCAAACTGATTCTGGTTCAGACAATGTACATAGTATATACAGCAATAAGGAGGCTTCCATAGAGAACAGGAAGAGGAAACGACAATGCCGGGGTCTCCGTGTGTGGTGACATCATCGGCCAAATGCCAAACAACAATTACCCGGGGCTGTTACCCCTGATTGCTTCATTTCGGTCCAAGGAGAACTCCGCTGGATGAGTTATGGCAACTCAAAGAGAGCCTCATCTCGACTCGTCTGCTCCTCGAAGCCGTTTCCACAATGGGATCAACACAGTGTTTGAGGGATCCTCGGATGGGTTTGATTTATACTGCGGATGCGTCTGGCATTGGCCAGCCGTTTGGCCTCATAAATGTCCCCCCAGTGTCCAGCTGCCAGGATACTTACTACTGGCTGTTATTTATACTTTTTAAAAGCCTTGATTTTAATTATTTTAGATTTATGTCAATTGAGAGGAAGCCTTCTTTGTGGAGTTTTTTCAGCAATAAATTAAAGTTTAAAAAATATATTTTTTTTTAAATATATATAGTAAATGTTATATCTATCTACCATAAAATATTAAGTTCAAAATCCATCATCAAGGGTTGGCGTCATTTTGAAATCAGTCTGCGGTCCAGGCGGCGGCGTCGCCATGTTTTGATGTCCCAAGCCCAAGGCCTGCGGGGGGACCTTAAAACCGAAACAACAAACGCTTTTTATGAGCCCAACATAAAAGGGGGCAGCACAGAAGAGAATTCAAAATCAAAACGATAAAATTGTGGGTCTCTCAACATTTTATTTTTTACCCCTCTCATGTGGAGCTGGCAAATTGTCATTAGACATGCCGAATTTATGATTTTCGGTTGTGATTTCTCTGTGTTTTTTTTTTTACTCTCCCACTTTTTTATGTCTTGTTTCGTTCACCACCCACCGACGCCCGCTTAAGTATGCTACACACATATATATATATATTTTTTTGGGGTAACCCTTGCCACCCCTTTGGGTCCCTCGGCCGCTTTTCACAAAACTCATAAATTGTATAAATTGTTGGGCTATTATTTCTCGTGGCTGTCAACGCAATATTGCAGGCAAATTGTCCTGGACACTGACGACAACAACATGTTGGCGGGAATGGGTTAACTAGGGGGTAAAACTGTGCACAAAACAAGGGTTAAGAGGAGAGATTGGGGAGATTTTTCTATATTTTTTGGGGAATTTTCATGGCCACTGAGGAGTTTCTCTAAGATTTTTTTGTGTCTTTTGAGAGGGGATAATATACGTAAGGAATATAGGGAAAATAATAAAATAATATTTAAAATTATAATAAATTAATATATACAAATAATTATACATAATATAAACAATACTTTGTCAGTTAAAATTAATGTATTTTTGTTAACGTTTAGCTTAAAGTTTCTTTAAATATATCAACTAAAATTGCAGCTAACAATTGAAAATCAAATAGGCGGAATTTTAATTAACTTTAATAATTAAGAACATAGTTAATGAATTTATTTGTTTAAAGGATAGTTCATATTTGAATAAAAAATATAATACAATGAAAATATTTTTTAATAAGCTCACAAAGTTGATAAATAGAACAAATAACTAGCTCAAAAGTAATTACCTTAATTCCCCCATTTGTTGTACACAAAAATATATATAAAAATCCATCCTCTTCGGGGTTGCAATTCCAGTTGCATTTCGCACAAGTCCAAGTCCGAGTCATAGTCCCTCCCCCAGAAAGACCTTTTCACCCATCAATTTTTATGGCATTTTCTCGGCTCATTTTGTGTCACATTTTTACCCATTTTTCCGCAATTGACTTTGCAGCCTTGACTTATGCCAAATGACATAATTAGCTGCAAAAAGGGGCGACAGGGCGTGGCAGGTAGCTGGGAAATCGGTTTACGGGCTTAGGGTTATGCGCTAGGGTTACGTGCCAAAAACCCAGCCTCATAAAAGATGCAATTTCGCGCGAATTCTAACCCCAGCAAATCCTTTTTTTTCTATGGCATTAAATTGTTTTTTTTTTTCCACCGAAAATCCTGTTAAGTTTCCCATTTTCTCTCCATCCCTTTTTATGTGTCTTTTTTTTATGAACATTTAGAAAGTCAATTGTTTTATGAAACCTATGGCTGAAGTAGGCGGGTTTGCTGATCTAAGAGGGCGTGGCACTACACGTCAACCGTCCGACGATTTGGGGAGCCCAAGCCAAAACCCTAGTTAGTCAGTCGTTAGCCGGACACCGACTCTAGAACAACACATTTTCGGCTTCATTTTCGTAACAAAAACCCTCAAAATTCTCCGTTAAAAACACAAAAAAAAAAAAAAATAAAATAAAAAAAATATTTTGAAACGTACAAAAATTCTGAAATTCTCAACGTTCGTGTGTCGTCCAAAAGTAACTCGCGCAGATTCCCTGTAAACTGAATTGAAACACTGACAGAAATTGGGCGCATGTCCTGTAATAGTAACAAATATTATAATAACCGCGTAATCCGCCTATAACAGAAACGTAAAGTCGAAAAAAAGTATAAAAATCCCACGTAAAACGAGCTTTGAGCTTGACCCAAAAAAATACTCAAAAGAACCCTTGGTCAGTGGATCGTGATGAATCGCTCAGTAGGAGCTGGCCGCTTCACGCTGCGCGTCCTCAAGAGACGCCAGCCGCCAAGCGTCAAGCATTTCTATCAGCGTAGCCTGGATGCGGAGGACCTGGCTGCTCCTCCTGCGGCGGCGGCGTCTTCCGTTCGCGGTAGTGCAGCCAAGTGCCTGGAAATGATCAGCCGCCTGCTCAACGGAGAGTTCTCCCTCGGCAGCGGTCGGCATGTGGCGCCGCGATTCCTTCAGCCGCTTATGTCTGGCGAGGATGTGCTCAATTTTAGCAGCGAAAGCGATGAGTTCCGCCGCCAACTGGGCAAGCAGCTTCAGGAGCTGCGCCAGACCCTAAAGAAGGGTCAGCGGAAGGCACCCAAAGCCGAGTCGGAGAAGACGGCCCGTTCGTGGAGATCGCGACGAGGAGAGTCGGAGGAGGAGTCTGAGCGACGTCCCGGGGCCAGACCCGTTCGGGGTGAGTCTGAGGAGTCGGAAAAGACACGTGCAGCAAGAACCCCCGAGCCGAAAAAGGCATCCCAGGATCCCAGGAAATTGGGAAGGAGGTCAGACAAAGCCGTGAGAAGCGAGTCAGAGGAGTCGGAAGAGTCGGAGGAGTCTGAGCGTTATCCCTACGGCGCATTGCGTGTGCAGAGGACATCATCTGAACCTAAGAGATCGAACAGAGCCGTGAGAAGCGAGTCTGAAGAGTCGGAGGAATCCGAGAGAAATCCGAGGGCAGGGAGGTCGAACAGAGCCATCAAAAGCGAGTCGGAGGAGTCTGAGGAGTCTGAGGAATCTGAGCGTTATCCCTACGGTGCATTGCGTAACCCAAGGGCAGTGAGAACACCAGAGCCGAAGAAGGCAGGATCTGATCCCAGGAGGTCGAACAGAGCCATCAGAAGCGAGTCAGAGGAGTCGGAAGAGTCGGAGCTACGACCCAGGTCCAGGAATTATCAGGTGAGTGGTGTACCATGAATATCTACTCTACCGTCAATGTCATGTAGCCCAACCCCAAGGTATCCGAGTCGGAGAAGACATTAAAAGGCTCCACGCAGACCAGCCGCAAAGTGAGGGCCGAATCAGAGGAGTCCGAGGAATCGGAGAAGATTGCCGAGTCTGAGGAGTCGGAGAGACAGCCCAAGCCACGTGACCCGAATGTGGGTTAAATAACTTGCTTTTTATAATCATTCTATACATTATCCTTGATCTTCCAGCTAATCGAGGGTATCTACTGGACGGGCGAGGGCAAGCGGCTCGAGGTAAGGGATCCAAGGGAGGGAAAAAAGCCTGACTCTGGCTACATTGCCGGCGATGGCCGAGATCTTAATGCGGAGCCCTCGGATGCTCCTCGTGGCCAAACCAGCTCGAAGGACCTGAAGGACGAGTGAATCCCGCAACAGAACTAAAGGCTCAGAAATAAATATAAAACGACCAAGGCAATGCTAGTGTTTTCCTCATTTCCCGGTAGGCTCTTTGGCCGCGCCGTTTTACGATGAGGTTTCTGCGGGTTGCATTCAGTTGAGTCATCTGCAGGCTGACAGGATATCTACCTGCGGCCGCTTAGCAAATTTTATGCAATGCCAGGAGTCAAGGACGTATTACCTGGCGCGTCCACACGCTTCCAACACGCGGCCAGGAGGCTCACTCTTTTTTCACTTTCGAAAACTCCTTTTTACCAGCCAAATCCTTTTTCGGGGAAATCGAGGGTTGAGTAAGGGTTCTTGGATAACTTTTTACAGCAAAGAGTTTGTATTTCTTGAAGAAATCAAGATAGTTACATCAGTGCCTGCTGGTTTGAAATAGTATATATATTTTTAAAAATATTTCTAAATATTGTATGACAGACTTCTTTAATGCCTCAATTGTAAATCGTAGAAAACAAGCCAAAACAAAGACGTTTTCCAGAGAATAAGAGCCAAAGGACTCCCCTTTTCAAGGGCAGTACCTGAAATGATAAATGAGGTTTGCCAATCCTAGTGACCCAGGGCCGGAAATTAAATTTGTTTGGAAATTTGCCACTTTACCCGGTAGTCTTCGTCTTCGTCTTCGTCTCCTTCTGTTTCTTATTTTAGATTTGTTGTTTGTTTCCCCCTTCGGTTCACGCCCCCCATAAAAAAATCAGGAAAAATTACTGTGGGAAACAGGATGAAAAGGTAACTAATTGAGGGGAGAATCTTGGGATCAGTGCTGATTTTAAAAATAATATAAAAAATACAAGTAAAAATGAATACTTTCCAGAGGTTCCCTATTCAGCAACTTGGAAACTTCCTAGATTATTCAGATAATGCCATCAATAAAGTCATACAATATACCATATTCAATGCATCTTTAGACTCCTATACTTCACTCTCGATGGCATGACCACACGTTGGTCAATTAAGTCATTAATATGTCTCTGAATATTCACCGGTTTTTTTGGTACGGTTAAAGCTGCCTTTGGAGGCGACCTCCCATTGCGAGGCAACCCAACCTGCGACTGTTTATTGAAACATTTTTCATCATTTCTTAAACAAATCCGTGGTCAGGACAATGCCAAGGGTATTGGGACTTGGGACTCGTAATAAAACCGCCGGTGGATCCTCATAAATCATGTCAATTCGACGACAACGACGACGGTGCCAGTGCGTCTGGCGAGCTCTAAAAGTGAAATCCAAACTATTATCGGGGATTTTTCACTCTCTATTTTTCCTCTTTACCCGGGCTCCTTTGTGCGGTTTGGTTTGGTTTCCCGAAAAAATAAAAAAAAAAAACGAGGACAAATGAAAACATCAAATCATTCATAACACTTGTTTGGCTGGCATTGATTGAGCCAACAACACACACCCCATGATCCTGACCATTTCCTTTGCATTGTCCCTGACCGATTTCTCTCTCAGTTCTCAGTTCTCAGTTGTTCATCGGTTTTCGTTTCTCATATCTCGGTTTTTATTTCATTTCCCAGCCAACCTGTTCACTTTCATTGACAACCAGATCCTCATTGTTTACGGAAAACATTTCGACTTCAGCCGAATTGCTTATTGTTTGATTGCCTTTGATTAATGTGCCCCTGGGTCCGAGCTCAATTCATCCTTTAGCGTTTCCCTTTTTTATTTTTTTCTGGTTCTGTATGGTTAGATTTCTGTACTTTCTGTATTTCTGGCTTATCAAAATAGTCGGGGGTGTGTGGGGAGAACTGGATCTCTGTGCAGGTTGAGTTCGGTTAATGAGGCCATCAATAAGTCAATTAGTTACCGCCTGCAGGCCCGGATTAGGGTTGATCCCTGTTTTGTTCAATGACCTCAACTCGTTTCTGGCTGCCTCAATTAACTTGTCCCAGATGATTGGCCCGATGAGGTCTTGCTTTTTCCTACTTTGGCGTTTAATAAAGCAATCAGTAGGTTTATTGGGGTTGAAAAGGGAAGGTAATTGTAGGATCATACTTATTAAAATCAATTTCTGTTTCATTTTTAAGGGCTAAATAATATTTTTTAAAAATATTTTGACCTAGTTCTTGACCCTCAACCTATGATCTCTATGACCCCATTATTATGACTTTCGATTGTGATTTTTCTTTTTTTGGGCAATTAAAATGTCATGCCATGGCAACACCAAAGCATATGAAAGATACAATTGTATCTGCGTATCTGGCTTTGACACCCCGAAAGACTGGCTGCGGCTATGGCAACATCAGGTGGCCTGCTCGAGAACGATTTTCGGTGGTTAGCCCTGGCACTTGTTTTTAGAAAATTCGCAACGCCTGGAATATAAATGATATCTCAGCAGCTTCTCTTTTTCCAACCTCACCAACCACCCCTCTCGTTTCCTTTCTCCGCTTTTTTTTCGGTTTGGTGATAACGTGAAATAATTGCGTGACAACCATGTTGCGATAATTTTCAATTAAACTGCGTTTTCCTTTCTTTCTTTTTTTTTTTTTTGGGCGAGTGAAAGGGGGCAGGGGTAGCGTGAAATTTCATATTAAAATCAACTGATTTTCTGCTTTCATTTATTCATGCCGCTCCTTGTTTCGTTTTTTGTCGTTTTTTTGCTTCTGTCGTTTGTTATTCCTTTTTCGTTGTCCTTGCTGCCACCACACAGACGCACTGAGAAAATAAAAAAAAATATATAAAAAAAAATTTAGCAACAATTTGCTACTGTTTCGCATTTCAGCTTCAACTGCTCCTTTCGGCACTGTGGTTATGAAATATTAGGGAAATTATGAAGGACATTTCAAAATTATTTATTGGTAATGTTTTTTCTTAATTTTAAAATATTTATTATGCATCTTCAAGTCGAGTTTTTAATATATTAAATTCTGACATAGATATACTTTGTGAAAGGTAAGCTTTTAATATTTAAAAATACCCGATTATGCATAAAATATATTATTTTTTAAACTTTTTATTTATTATTTATTTTTTCTGTATTTATTTATAAATATTTAATAAGTTTAATGATTAATTTAAATTTTTTTATATTTATTTTTAATATATTTATTTAATGACATTTTTAAACACCTTCATCCCACTGTGCCTGGTCGAGAGAGGAAAGTGTCACACTTGTGCGTCATTAACGCCGTCGGGTCACAGCTGGTGGAGAGGTGGTTGGACGGTTGGGCGGTGGGTGGTGGCTTGCTAGCTTGGTGTCCTTTTCGGGCTGGGTTACTGGGGGGTTCGTCGTGGTTGGATGCAAGGATGAGCTCTATTCGGTCCTTCATTTTTCGGTGGTGCCTTTGCCACTGTGGTTGCCAACGACATTTTGCAACCATTTTTCTGCGGCCAAAGGGACAGCCAGCAACAACAAGTGCAGGCGGCCAGGGCGCGTTGTTAATTTGATTTGCGCGCTTTGCAATTTAACAATAATATCGTCATCAGGTCTCGCTGGTTCCGGTGGTGGCAAATGCCACTGCGGAGGCGTAACCAATGCCCATTTAATTATATATGTACATCAGCCAGCCCTGCGCAGTTCCTTGATGGGTCTCCTTGATGGCCTCAAAATTGGCAGGAATCTACCATCTTGTTTCGCAGCTCGAGTCTTTTTTTTTATTAATTTTATGGACATTCCTGATGTGCATCCTCCTCCTGCCAAATGCTAATTTGTTTTTAGAAATGATCAATAATACAATATAAATTGTTTACAGCTAAGTTTGAGCCTGAAAAGTTAGCAAATTAAAACAATTTAAAGTTGAGAAGGATAACTAAAGAATAGAAATTCAAAAACCTTACTAATAGCTGTCTTTGATAGAGGTTTCATTTGTTTAAATAATAATATAAAGCTTCAGATGTCTAATTTACTCTTTTAAACCAATTTTGCTGAACAAACTGCGTCTTAGTTTGACTTTCTCCGCTCAATTCCCCAGCTGTGTAGTCCTCCCATTCCTCCCAGCTTTCTGTGCCCACTTCAAAGCCTTGAAACGCACTTATTTCCCTAATCAAAATCAAATCTTTCTCGATCCAAAATCCATTGCCTCCCCCCGCCTCTGTATTGCGTGGGCTTAAAATACACCGCAACCGCCCTGGAAACCAGCCACATGTGTGGATGGGTTATTGGGTTAATCAGCACGCACAGGATTCCAAAGGCGGCCAGGCGGCTTTCCGAAGGACATGATTTTGAACTTAAGGACAAACACTTTTTGGGCATCGCGTGCGAATCGCGTCATATGGATAAACGAGACCTGGACGAGACGGGGGACTTGTAGGGCAACAAGTTTTGCGTGGACACGTGTTCTTGGAGAGACGAGAGAGCGAGACCGAGAGTCGGACTTAAGCCAGGACACGAGTCGTCCTCTGCGCCATCACCCTCGCTCATTAAGGACCCACTGGCATCAAGTACAGAGCCACCCTCGTGTGCAGCAGCGATTCCTGAAGTAGTTTCTACGTGCCTGGCCATTGTTTGATGTGGATTTTAATTGAACTCAAGTTGATGCGATGGCTTAACAACAGCGACAACCGCAAATATTAAAAAATAAAACCGAAAACCGGGGATCGACAGCAGAAAAAAAAAGGAAACGCGCATAATAATAAAGAAGGAATGAAAGCCAAGGGGCCAAAACATCAACAAAGGACAACGGTGGGTGCAGGGCACACCCAAGGCAAGGCAAATAGGGAAGCTTTTATTTAATTTTTAATGGGGAAATAAAATTTTAAAAATTTAGATTTTGTTTTGTAATCAAATATTAACAAAAAATAGAAGTAGAAAACATAGAATTATATAAGTAAAATATATATTCCGCATATTACATGTTTCTTAAATCCCAAAGTCAGCCTACAATTCCCACCACCACTGTTGTATATCCTGGAAAACACGTTGAACTCATTAAAAAAAAAAAATAAAAATAAAGCTCAAGGGCGGAAAGGCAAAAGGGGGATTCCCCCGGACCGGAATCCGATGCCAAAACGCATATGTCACTCAAATGAGGCGAAAAACGGGGTGGCTATATGCAATGGACCCTTGTCAGAGCCCATTGTTAATGAAGGGATCCTCTCATTCTATTCCATAAAGAGCTGCAAATGCTTCTTAATTTGAATCTAAACTTGAGTTTGATAAATGATTGACTGATGCACTTACTAACCAAAAAATATATTCTTCAAATTAAAAGAAGTCTTCAATCTTAAAAAAAAAGAAAGGAAAAAGACATCTTAAGTCTTACATAAATTGAATTATATCCTTGCGGATATATAGATCTGTATCCTGTTGCAAATTAAATGTATCCCAGCAGTGACATTTTCCGGGACTTAAGAGCATTAACTGGGACAAAGCCTGGACTTGGATCAATGGTTAATCTGCAGGTCCTCGTCGGGATACTCGTTTCACACATTCGACTCTTGAGGCTGTCGGGGATCTGTGAAGGAGAGAGGTAGCTGAGGGTGGACCTCGTTCAAGGACCTTTTCATCTGGACAACCTGAATGAGTAACTGAACCAGGAGTCAGGGCAACGCAGGCCAAAGAATTCGGGGAATGCCTTGTAAGCCAATTAATGCTCGAACTTATTAGTTTTTGTGTGTGCGTGTCTGGGTGTGTGTGTGTGTGGGAGTAGGGATGGGGGTGCTGGGCCAATCAACCCCAGGGCAAGTGGTGCAGCTGCCTCCTCTTAAATTGCCCCATCTCCCAACCCTGCGCGCCACTGTGATTTCGTTTCCGGCCTCGAGACTCGGACTTCATGCCATTCCGCGTGCCTGGCCGCACTGCCACCCCCAAGCAGACCACCCTCCCACCACCCACACCCACCATCCGGCTTCATTATTGAAATACAGAGCGAGACAGACAGACATCAAAAGGCGGGAAAAACCGAACCAGCAAGTTGCAAACCATTGTGGCCACCCCAAACAACCAACACAAAAAAAAGAAAGGAGGTAAAAAGAAAAGGAAGAGTACTTTATAATAAAAAGGGGCAAGTGGGGGGAGCATTTGTTCGATTTCTCAGGATACAGGACCTCTTGTGTGGGCCCACACAAGAGGACATCGAGTGCAATTAATGTTAATGTTGAGATATTTATGATGCAACCCCCTTTAGATGCGTTCTTCTATTTTTCGCTTTTTTTTCCAGAGACACCCTTTGAGGCTGTTGGGATATTTGCGTACACTAAGGGAAAATGAGGAAAAGGGGGAGAGTTTTAATTATAAACAAATACATATAAAACTTTATCTGTGATAATTAATTTATTTGATATTTTCTAAAGCAGAATTTTACATTTAAATAGTTCTGTTTTCAATCTTAACTTCTCAAGCAAGGCCTTAAATAAATTTTTAAAAACTTCTTTTAAAATCTAAACTAAATTTCTTGCTGTGTTTGAGTTCGGCACATGCAAATCCCACCCTCATTCTTTCAGGGAGTTCAATTTCTATCAAATAGTTTCGTATTGTTCGTTGGCCGCGCCGTCGAGGATTTGTCAAATCAAAAACTTATGTTACAGCTGGATTAAAATTATACATGTCACTGGGCTCGAGGGGCAGCAGCTGAGCCGAGTCCTGTGAGTCCTGCGAGTCCTGCGAGTCCCGTGTCCTGTGTCCTATTGAGCTGCCCCCTGTTTGTTGTGCCCGATTTAACGCTTCGCCGCGCAAAAAGTAAAACTTTCAAATGAACAGCTAAATGCGCACTAATAGGGGTTCAGATTTCGTCAACGGATTGATTGTGACATTAAGTAGGATTTATTTATTTATTTACTCCTTTCATTTACGACACGAGATGCAAATTATGCCCGCACACATTTTTGTTACAGTTGAGGTGAGTTGTGTTTATTTTTGTAAATTTTCTGGGGTTGTGTTTGCCACAGGTCTTAGAGCTTTTTTGTTTGCTGTTTGATTTTGTGCATTTCGCGCCTAGCTCTACGTTTTTTTTTTATCCTAAGGTTTTAGACAAACAAAAATTGAAAATGAAAATGTTGCACTCGGTGTTTTTAATTTGAATTCGAATTTGGCATTCGGCGGGCTTAGGGAGAATCGTATAAAAGTATGGCTTGCTAGGGGACATACACAATGTCCTTCCTTCCTTCCTGACAGCTTTATGTTTTGAATTTGTAATGAAGCAATCTATGCATTCCATATGGATTGCTCCTCTGCCGGTGGACTGTGGACTGGGAGAGTGGTCATGTGAATGCCAAATCCTGGCCAACAAAAAAGCGATTCGCAACTATGTTTGCAATAGTTTTTGACCAGTTCGATTCGGTTAATACTGCAGTTGTTTGGATCTCCTACGCTTTAGGGTCCATCAGCTGAGGGAAAATTTTAGAAAAATATTTTGAATATAAAGAAGGATTTACGCTATGATATTTTCTTACACAAAAGTTTGCAATTTATGCTATGCTAATTTAAAATTTTTTTTTAAATATAACAGTGTTTATAAATATTTATTTATATTTCTACTTCATTTTGGAAATTGTTTCAAACTCAATCTTAATTAGGAAATATTTTTATACAGAATTTATTTGCCTTATTTTGTTACTTTGTCTAGTTTTTTGTATATTTTCCTGTCCCCAAAACCCTTACCTTATCCCTCTTACAGATCGTCCCTTGACATCTCCTCCTTTCTGCCAGTATATCTCCATCCGATCTGGTAGTGTCAATAAGCCCCAATCAAGGGTTCTCAAGTAGCGCAACGATGTGTGGAAAATCTGCCCCAAAATCTGCACAAACAAACTGAAAAAAACACTGAATTCATATGTATAGTATGTATATATATATAGTATGGATGCGGATAACGGAACCGAAAGTTCGTAGCGATTTTATTTTATTTTTTTTGCTGGCTGTGATTCGGTGCACGGTTTAGTGATTCAATTATTTTTGTGCGCAATTTAGATTTATTGAGTTTGAAGCCGTTCGCCGGCTGACTGACTATGGCAGATGTTGTTGGTTACACAGAGAGAAAATATGGGAGGGATAATGTAAACTAAAATAGAGACTTGAATAGGAAAACTATTAGCTATTTTAATAGTATTTTATGGAAAGATGAAAACGTATTAAAAAGGGAGTTACTACAACATTAAGACCCCTCTCTCTCTCTGAAAAATTCACTAAAATTCCCAAGTGCGAATTCTGCAACACAATTGCTTACTAAATTACGGGGGATGTAATGATTAAAATAGAAAAACTATAAGTTATTTAATAAAATGTAATTGGAACAAATACCCTTATAAATTAAAAAGTTACTCCAAGATTAAGAGAAACCAAAGTTTCTCTGAAAAATTCACTATAATTCCCAAGTACGAATTCTGCAACAAACTCGCATGCTAAAATCCAAAGTATTTAAGCCCTTATTTTGCTGTTTTCAATATTTGTTTATTTAACTAAAAGTATGAAGGATCTACAGGCACTATAAAAACTATATAGAATTTTGGAAATACCCTAAAGTTGGGCCTATTGTTACCGTGCATTGTTGCTGCACTGTGGCAGTGATTTTTCGCTGCTGCTGCTGGGATTTGCAACAAACTGCATAATCAATACTAAAACGCCAACGTGTTTGGCCCTCTGCTTGCCATTTGACGGCATCCAAGAGGGATATATGCATATCCTGCAGGATGCCCGGGCCAAGATGGGAGGCGATGAAGTACAGGGGGGCGGGGTTTTGAAATCGGCGCTAAAAGCTTAATGCCCGGCATGCGTCCGTCCGTCTGTCACGTGACGCATGCAATTTGCATCCGCTTCCGGCTGCAGGGGCAGGGGGGAGGGGTTAAAAATCATTTGAAAACCATAAAAAATAAACTTACTCGCGTGTCTGTTGTCGAAAAATAAATAAATAGCGAGAGCATCACCCCAAAAAAATAAACGAAATATTTTCGTTTCGGGTTTTCAGTTTCAATTTCTCTCCGGGTTTTCCTTTTGTTTTGTTTTTAGTTTTTTTTGTTTTGTTTGCTGGGTTTGTTTTGCTTTGGTTTCTGTTTAAGCTTTTCACATTTTTGTTTGGCAAATCCCTTCACTTAGCACGTGATCTGCTTTGGACCTGTGATAAAATTGCAATTTAGAATATTTGCCATTCCCTTTTGCTGGCAAAAACAAAACTTCACCAAAAGGAAAAGGAATTTTAGAAATTCTTCAAGATTCTGCAGGGTTTGTGAGCCTTCTTCAACTCTCTATATTCTATTATTTCTACCCTTATTTTTTATTTTTATTTTTCTACAATTTATCAAGTTAGTTTTATCACTCAATCAGGAAGTATCTCTCGCGAGTTTCCTTTAAGGTTTTCCGATCCTCTCATTCCAAGGGTGTTTTTTTCAGGACTCTCCTTCTGTTCTGGCTTTCCAATTAGCTGGGCTGTCACAGCCCACCAGGATCTCGTTTCCGTATCCGTATCCTTTTCGATCAGCTCCATTTCGAGTCACCTTGGATTTATCCCTATTGCTACGGCCGTCGCCTGTCGTTTATCTCAAATTGTAGATTTCATTATAATGCTTAATTTTTCATTACAACATCAACACCCTGTGTTGGACAACTTGTGAACATGACAATGCAATTGAGCAAAGGACGAAGGACGCAGGACTAAAACCCTTTGCTAAGGAGTACAGGCCAAAATAGGGGTTGGCGCAGTGATTATGAAATGCTTTTGGGCACCCCTTTTCATGTGCCTCATAATTTGCCCTTTGTGCGTCAAATTTATTGAAGTTAATATTTGTCGCGAACAAAAAAAAGGAAAACAAAAAAGTAGCAAGGTTGGGCGGTGGAAAATTGCAATACGCCGCCGCCTGGAAAAAAAAAGGGGTGAAAATCGCAGCGAGCATAAATCATGCAACATATTGCATAATCATTCCAAGCAGCCGCGTGATTTGTTCTCCCTGTTTTTCTTACTGCTAATGGACCCTCTGATATCCTCCGCCTTTCTCAGATTTTACAGATTTTTCCCTCGGCTTTCTCCTTCCTTTCTATGCCTTTCCCTTCCGGGTTTCCCGCCTACTCCCTGGCCACCTTCCAGTTTCCAGTTTCCTCAAGGTCGCCGCAGCCTTTCCGCTGTGCGGGTGATTTGCATAAATGCAATGTTGCATATTCTTCCCAGTTTTATGATGCAATTCCAAAAGTATATACTATATATATATCCCACAGATCGGGGCATAAGCACCCCGGCGCGTTAGCTGGAAAAATCAGCGACGAGTTGCGCGAGTGGGTTCGTTCGGTTTAATGAGAGAGTTTTCCGCGGAAAATCCTACTCGTCTACCTTTTTGCCCTTCTGTTTGCTCTACTTTCGCCTTTCTTTTCCATCAGTTCTTTTCTTCTCCTTTTATTTTGCCCCGGTTTTTGGGTTAACTTCGTCCAAGTCCTTTGTACAAATTTATGCAAATAGCTGTATGTCCTTCGCGGCCCTTTATTGTCGCAATGTTATACAAATATCGCCCAGGACACAATAACCTAGAGACATCAACCGAAACCGAAACCGAAACCTATCCCAATTCCCGATTCTGAAACCGATTCCTATACCGCCGCATTTATGGGCCGCCATAAAAACGTTTTTGTGCACTCATAACTGGCAACTTGTCTCCGCCGTTCGGGGAAATCCTTTGACAGACCGGAGAGTTCAGCAACAAAATATAGAAAAAATAAAAGAAAGAAAGGAGTTTCATCTTGGACACACAAAAATTCGGCACGCCCGTTTAACCCCCTTTTTTTTTATTTGAAAATTTAACAACAATTTTTTCGGTTACGGCGGCCGACCGTTAATCTCTTAATTTATCAATTGAGAAAGGGACAAAGCCGGCGCTATTTCCATATACAGACATATTCTCGGTTCGAGTTTCAATTTCAATTTCAGTTTGAGCTTTGCAAATTAATTTCCATGAATGCGCGACGGGGAAAAACGTGTCCAAGGGAAAGGGTTGTTAAAGGGTTCGGGTTCGGCAGAAGTTATGTTTACATAATTAATTAAACAACACAAAAGCGGCAAAGGAAGCGCACACATGTGCCGCTGGAAAGTGTGAAAATTTAGCGGAGCGAAGGTAACACCAAGCGGCACAGTGGGACCAGGTTTTGGTTTGGGATTTATTTTGGGATTTAAGTTTACAATATTAGCTAGTTGAAAGGTTGATTTGGTAGCTCTAAAAGAAATAATATATGATGGCCTAATAATTTAATAATTAATTGAATCATAAATTATGTAAATGTAAAGTTTCTGCTCTTAAAATTCCCAAGTCTGAATTCAGAGACAAGCTTCAGGCTTCTATTGAAGTATGAGAGCTAGAAACCTTTGCTATAGGGCTATTTTATAATGAAACAACTTCAAGAAAACATGAATATATATAAAGAAAAATATATATTTATATATTTCAAAATTGTATAAACAAGAAATTCATTAAAAAATGTAATAGCAACCTTTATAGATCCTTTTAGAAATCTTTCTCCCCTCCCGATATACATTTCATTCCCATGACAACCACTGTTCGCCACGGCCCAAGATATAATTCGATCCAGTGGAATACCATCCTTGTAGTTTCCCATCAAGGATACACAGGACACAAAGGGTTGATGATGATGCTTGCCTGGTAATAAACTCATAAAAAGCAAAACTAGCAAAAGGGGTTACATTAAAACAAAACTAAATTGTCATCTACGCACGCCCAAAATGCCAGCCCACCGACATGGCCGCATAATGGGTTAAAGCGGTGAGCGGTGTGTGAGCCCGGCAAAAAGGGGTTAACACACGCAGATGCCGGCCCAGATACATTTACACGGTGGGCGTGCCACTTAACCCATTTGTCATCGGGAACCGGACCGGGGACTGGTTACCCCACACCAGGATGCTCCATTTAGGAACAGTTGTAAGCGAAAGAACTATAATAGATTCTACATTTTAGGATAAATAATTAATTTAATATTAAGTTGAGCTTGAAATATATAATTATATATATTTAATTATATTTATTTAAATTTAAATAATATTAATTGTAATTAAGTTCATCATTAAATTGATGAAAACACTAAGGAAATTAATTTTACATTATTTTGTTTATTTTTTAAAATAAACTTTCTTACTTCCACATATTTATATATAGATCTATTTTAGCTAACCCTATTTTTTTGACCGCTGCTGTTTAGCTAAGCAGACTTTGAGAAATGACTTTTTGATTCACTTGCGCTAAACAGGCGCAAATGTCCCAAAGGACTTAGCCGCCAGCTGGCGCCTCAACTTTTCCCCCTTTCCCCCCCCCCCCACGCTTTTCCACACGTTTTCCTTGAGTTTTCCCCCTGAGCGTAGGAATTAAATCGCTGCCATTTGGTGTCGCCATTTTATGGCACTTTTGTGACGCTTTTCCACTTGGCCGCCTATTTTTTTGTGGAAATGGAAAATGGCAAAGAGCTCCATCGACCTCGGCCAGGTGTGAAATTAGCGACATTTTCCAAGACGACATGACTAGCCAGGTGGTCCCTTGTGTTTTGGCTTAGTTATTTACGGGAAAGAGTTAATTAATAAAATTCCTTTCTATTTTATTTTCTCATTTTCTAGATATTTATTATAATTTTTAAACTATTTACCCAATTTAAAGATCTATAAACACCCAGTTAAATGGTCTTCCCACCCACACAAATCATCAGAAAATTGCTTCCAAAAATGTTTATAAATTCCCCGTCTATTTGGGCAACTAATCCCATAAATTCCCGGCTATTTGGGAACTCTCAATCTCCCCGAAATGAGCTGCACGAAAACAATTGTCAACTCGCCCGGGGCCAAAAATAAGCGGCTAATCAATAGGCAGATAGGCGGGCTCCCCTGTTTTCGGGGGGTGGAGAGTAATCACTTAATGCCGCACACGAAAAACAGAAGTTACAAGGCCCTGCCTCCTGTCTGTCTTTTGTTTTCCCCAGCCCCGAGTTTTCCCCGATTTTCCTGTGACACTTTTGTTTTGTTGACAACATTCTTGAGATGCTTTTATGACGCACGGCTAAATGCCTAAGGAATGGGGCAGGGAGTAAATCACATGACCCTCCCCATGACCCACTGTCGAAGTGTCCCTACACCAGAGACCCCCTCCCCCTTCCTCGGTGTATTAACACCCTGATGACTCCCCCTAATTTTCACCCCTTCCCAGGCGGCGGCGGCGTCCGTTTGGCGCGTGAGTAATGTGCCTGGCTTAATTTTACTTTGTTGTCACATATTTTCAAGAAGTTCTAAGCACCGACACACTGTGAGAAATCAAGAGATTTTAAAGAATTTATTTAAGATTTTATAAATTATTCAAATATTTATTATTAAATATTTCATCGAGCTAACTTAACTCTTTAACTTAACTTTAAACCCCTTAATGTAATTTCTTATATTACTCTTATATCACTTAGCAATTTTTTTCAGTGCTTGCTTAACCCCTACTGTCTCGCCCAACTCCTTGGGCGATCAGTTATACAGTGAGGCACATAAATATAAATATTTATAGCGCTGCAGCCCCTTCACAGATTAGAAAACGCTTAAGTGCGACTTTTGGCTCGTGACTTGTCTTAAGTGAACGCCCCCTTTTACTGGGCCCCGCCTGGTTTTTCCTCTCCCCCCGGCGTCTCCTTGATTTTCCTCACATTTTCCACCCGCAGCATGTGTCTTATAGTTTTTGGGCCTTGTGTAATTTGAGGAATCCCTCGACTTGTTTGATTATGTTGTCGCACGCGCTGTTTAATTTTGTATGAATATGAAAATAAAGTAGCACCCCCACACCCTTGATGACATGGCGAGGGTGATATTCCTACGGCAACAGCGGGTTAATTGAAAAACTTAAGTGGCAACAGTCGCTGTGGATTAAGGCCTGTTCAGAAATTTAATTAACGCCTACCGCCGGCCTTGTTTTTGAAACTATCTAAATGGCCAAAGCAGCTACTCTTCCTTTTTCTCAGAGATTTTGTTAAATATTTAGTTGTTTTTTAGGTGAGTTTATGAAGACAATAAGGGGGCGTGGCTTTAAAGGAGATGGTAGCTATTAGGGTATAAATCAGGGTCAATTATACGGGTAGAATGTGTTAAGATTTTAAGTGAAATATAACAATTGGTGGGGAATCTTATTATCTCCTTAAATTGTTGATGAAACTACTTGTTTAAGGAAGCTTAATATACATGCTAATTATTTAGCAAAAAATAACTAGGAACAGTTGAAAGGATCTTAAAAATGTAAAAAATACAAAAACTATTTAAAAACAATTTAAAATATTTAAACTAGCAATTCATGTTTGTTTTCTTCTTGTTTAAAATATATATTTATTTTAATTAAAAATCCCCCTTACCTTACGGTTTTTGGCTAATAATAATCCCCCTTAGCCAATGGCTTTATTGGTCAAATCAAAGGAAGCAACAATAATCTTTACTGGCAACTTGCAACACATGCCACATTGAGGCAATGGCCAGCAATCGCCAGCGGGCATTTACAGGCTTGTAGGGCAAGTAAAACACTTTTGGCAATTCATTAAGTTACGGAAGTTGAACTCAGGACTGCAATTTCCCCTAGAACCAATTATAGAAAAATTTAAATTCGTTTTAAAACAGCAGACTGGCCCATGGCCCGTGGCCCGTGGCCCGTGACCCATGTTGCCGTGTCCAGTTTTCCAGTTTTCAGTTTTCTGTTTCACAGTTTTTCCCAGACATGGAAAACGAGCAAGATGGATGAGTGTAGAGTGTATGTGTGTGAGTGTGTTGTGCGGGTGTGGGTGTGTGGACAGCGGCATGTTCATAAATTGAAATCACTTCCATATCCCCCCAAAAGTGGGAAAGGGGGAAAAGTTCGGCAACAAAAACGAACAAAGCGACGTTTTCCGACCCAAAAAAAAAATCCAGAAAAAAACAGAAGCCAGGCTAGGGTATGACAATACCCTAGAAAGGATTTTAGATAATTTAAATACATAAAATAATTTGTTAATAGGATACCTAAAGTATTTAAAATATATTTTATAAATTTTAATTTATACCTTTAAACTAAACTCCTTAGCTTCCTTAAGATAAAACAGAATCCCAAATAAATTTATATATAGTTTTTTAAAGCTATAATTACAATATCCTCCAAGAGAGTATACAAATTCAGAGAACCCCTGGTCCAGAGAGGCAATAAAAAATTCCGTTTTTAAAACCCGGACGAATTTCGGCGATGGCTGGGGTAAAAATGCTGACTGCCGACTGCTGACTGGTGACTGGACACACACACACACAGACCGGTTCGAGAGGACCCAGCCATGTACGACAAGTGGGCAACACTTGACACAGTTGCCACTTTCAATTGCCAACATAACTCGAGTGCCGGACTGAAGATGCTCCAGGGGCGGACCGGGGGGGCGTTGGCCATAGTTGGGCCTGCATATAAATACCGCCTGTGGCCATAAAAGTGGAGGCGATCTCCGACCAGTGTGACGGTGTAACTGGCTCCCAGCCCTCAGCTACCGGTTCCTCCTCCAAAGCAAGTAAAAAAAAAAAGTAAAGGAGGCAGTAGAGTTGCAATTGAACCCACCATGGGAACCCACCCAGAAGCAAGGATGGTGCACTAAAAAATGGCTAACCGAATGTGTGTGGGCGCGAGGCTGTGGGTGTATGTCCATATGTTGGGGGAATGGACTACAAGGACTACAAGAAGAATAGGGATATACTCTAGATATATATTATATTATTTAAAATTATTATATTATATTAGTTTTGTTTTTATTATTATATTATATTATTATTATTATTTTATATTAATATAATTTTAAAGCTACTTAGGATTATGATTTAAAATGTAATATTTCCAGGTGTTTTACTTGAACTTAATATATTTTGTTTTACTTTTAAAAGCCTTAATTTTTGAATATAACTATTATAATTAAATAATTTATTAAATATATTAATTATTAAATTATTAAATATATCTTCTTATATTAAAAAAATACATATTAAATCTAGTAAAAATATTTTTAGAAATTTTTATGCCACAAAAGAGTCTTTGAACTTCATTTTTTCATTTCAAAAATTTCCCTTTCCCCCCGTTAAGCCCCCGTGTGTGTTGTGTATAGAGTGTGTGTTGTGTGTGTGTGTGTGTTCCTAGCTGATGCTTTTTTTGCTGCTTCTGGCACTGCTCCTGCTCCTGCTCCTGGCTTTTGCAGTGTCATCCGGGGCATGTCCTTTGCGATCCTGTCCTGTTGTTTAGTTACTTTGGTAGTTTCGTTATATTTATTGGCCCACATCGGGTGAAAAATGTTCAACGCTTTGGCAATTTAGTTGAGTACCCCGTTATATGCTGGTGGTGCAGTGGGTGGGTGGGTCAAGCTCATATAAAAGGGAGCAAAACAATGAAACAGGAGCTGGGCAGCGGGACAGGACTTCACCTAGTCAATGATGAAGTGGACAGGAGGAAGGGGACGTGGACCTTTCAGGGGCTCTGGAGTGAAGTGGAGTGGCTTGACGATTTACGATTTGGCATTTTGCTGCTCAACTGGGCCGTGAAGAGAGAGAGATGCCCAAAGCCAAAAAAGCAAATGGAAAACTCACTGGGAAAAGCTGGTGGGGTAGGGGGGTGTAGGGTGTTCAGGTGGACCTCGGCTCTCGGCTTTATTTCATATTACATAATTGGGCGTGGAACGAGTCTAATTGAGTTTTTATGTTTCTGGCCCAGACAAAAGTCCAACAAATTCCGCTTTTGTCTCTTCTTTTTTTTTCGTTTTTTAGCAACCCCTTTGAGACATTTTACGCACACACTCCTCACACACACACATTTTATTGCCGCTGGCCATGGCCACGCCCACATGCCCAATGAGGGGCGCCTGTGGATGGGTTGCGGCGGTGTGTCTAGCTCATTTTACCAACGAACTGGGGTCAGCAAATCAATTATCTCGGCCGACAACATGTGTTAATATCCTTTCCAACTTCCGACTTGGGAATGGATTTCGTTCCTGGATCCTGGATAACTGGTTCAGGGTCCTTGGGCTTGGGCCAGTTTAGAAAATACATCAAATTAGAATTCTTATGCATAAAATCCTTAAGAAATTCAGTCATTCATAAAATTTAATTCCAGAAAATAATAACACTGCTTAGTAGTTTATAAACCCAGTCTGCATCCCAAAGATTTCGGTTCAATCTCTTACGGATCCCGAGAACCCGGGAGCTAAAGTATGGCATTATCTGGACAAGATCTCCTTCCGCTAGGTGGCGCTCTTCGCTGGCTGGGCAGCGTGTGCCGCGTCTGCTGCGCATCGAATCGCCCTCTGCTCGGCTTAACGCCCCCCCAGGATAAGTGACCTCCCGCCGCCTATTATTTGCATTGTTGTCCTGGCCTTGGGCGGATGCTAATGAGAGGATTGCAATTGCAACGGTGCCCGCTGCTTGAGGTCCTTGCGAGCACCTTTTGCGCGTGCACAGAAGCCAGTCTTTCATCTCTCTCTCTATCTATCTCCCTTTCTCTCGATATATTTCTATATTTTTCTCTAGTTTTCTCTGGTTATTCCCAGTTCCTTTGGGGCAATTTCTCTAGGTATCTGTCAACACTCGGCAGGACACCAAACGGCAGCCAGTCGAGGAAACCGTTTCCCGCTGGGCAGCGCACGCGAACTAAACATAGAGAAATGCTCAGAGACAAGGAGAGAAAGAAAGAGAGAGACATAGAGAGAGAGAGAGAGAGAGAGTGAGTAAGGGAGAGATAGGAGGCTGAGTGAGGTCCCTTTTCGACGAAGGCAGCTCGCGCCTGCGGCTTTACGATCGCCGTTTCGCCGGAATGCAAGATCTCCGGATATGCAGGACACTCGCATCTCTGTTCACCTCGATTTTAGGGCCACGGATTCACAAGTCGGCGGGATGTCCTGCCGGATCCGCTGGATCACAAGCTGCGCAAATTCCCGCTGCGCCAGTCGCGTGCATTCGGCCCGCTGAGCGCGTGCAAAATAAGGATATATACATATTTATTGAAGGCGGAAAAATCGGAGGAAAAATTGGGCGGTGCTGGTGTTCGCTAAGTGCAGATACAGCCAAAAATATTTTCCGGGTGATGGGCCTCATGCCGTGCTATTGATTTCCCGTCACTCCATTTCCCCCGGGCCAACTCAAGTGGTTTTCCAAACAGGCCGAGAGTTCTGTATGGCAGCTATAATTAGAGGAGGACTTCTATAACTTAAATGCAAACTAAAAGTGGGAGAATATATATAGGAAATATATATGAAATATAAATTGAGGGGAAGTGCAGGCAAAAGGGTTTTTTAAAGAGGCAAAGATATAAAGTCTTCAAGTGGATTTATAGTAACTTACTTAATTACTTTTTAAAATATATAAATATTTATAAATATCTATAAATATATTCCCCTAAATATAGAATATATCTTCCTCCACCCTCGCAAACCCTTTGAACTGAACTCAATGGGAACTTTATCCTCTGGCTTGGGCCATAAATTAAAGTCGCCTCATATCACACTTATCCACAGATGCATCCACAATAAATGTTCCTCACTGTCAGAGGCTTTTCCAAACCCCCCTCACCCTCCCTTGGAGCCACCCGCTTAACCCCTATTGGTGCACCCCACCCATCTTCAGGTTTTTCTGGTTGTTCCTGTGTGAGCAAGGATATCAGCTTGGCTCGAGGGCAACAAGGATCTCATTGCTCTGCTAACGGCTGCTGCATTGCCTTTCGACCCCAGCCCCCCTGTTGCTCTTAAGCCATTCTGTTGCGCTTTGTCAGCCATTCCAAAAAACAAAAATACAAAAAAAAGGAGAAGAGAAATGCTCCTTTTTGAGATTCCTTTTTTTTTATGGCGCAAATTGTGTTTGTTTCTTTGCTGCTTTTTGCGTTTCCTTGCAGTTTCTCTGCTGCTTCTGCAACATGCTGCAATTGTGCCACGCCCGCATGACCCGCCCCCTTTTCCCAATTCTCCCCCCACACCCGATTTTGCCACCCCTTCCGCTTTACCCAGCTCTCGCTCTCTCATACATTTTTTTGCGGGTATCCGATATAGTTGGGTCAGCGCTTGTGGCCAGAACGGTTCTGGTTGCCAACTCCACCGCTTTTCAGGGGTCAAGAGGGGTTGGTAGAAAGGTCCATGGGTGTAGAGGGGGGTATGGCAGTGGACAGGGGCTGGGGCTTGTAGGGTGTTATTGAGTGCAAATAGCAATTTCGCAACAATTCTGCCGAATCTCTTCTCGTTTTTTGTTCTTGCTGCTCGTTTTCACTATCAGCACTTTAGGCCGAGATTCCCCAACCCTTTGGCTAATACACTGAAAAATATGTGTTTAATAAATATAAGATATTTATTAATAACTTGCAGAGGAAGTATATATTGAGAAACGCATGGAAATATTTTTTATTTGATTTTTTTGTAATGGACAAAGAGCTTGTTTCTCCTTTAAAGCGTCTTGTATCTTCAAGTTTGGTTTGTATTTTAAAGAATATTATTGCATTATTCAGCTTTAATCTATAAATATTATATATACAATTTAGTTAACAACATTTTTAAGAAGAATTAAGGAATATTTTAAACTTCTTCTTGGCTTAAAATTAATAATAATTGCTTGAATGAAGAATTTTATAATGAATTCTCTTAAACCCCTTTTCTTATGTATTTTTATGGCTACTTATCTTTATTATATACTAATCTTAACTTTTTTTTTTTAATTTCTCATACATTTTAAATAAATTAACTTAGTTTTTTTCTGCCTGTACATATATCCTTTGCCATATGCAAAAATTCTTGCATCTATTGACTTGACTCGTCGGCGGCAGGGCGCTGAAAATTGCTGCGCGGTGGGGATGGTGGGTGCTTTTTGGGGCGGGGTTTTCGCACAATGAACTGTCAAAAATGTGTTGGCTCTTTTTTCGTTGCCATCCTGTTCTGGTGGGGGGTGGGGAAGGGGTGCATTCCGGCAGTCGATTTTATTGGATTACGGTTTAGATTGCATTGGCGAAAAAGTGCAGCTAGGGCAGGCAATTCATGGAGCTTGGTGCCGGTGGCGGTGCCGCTGCTGTTGTTGTTTAGAAAACATGCAAAAAACTTAACGGCACTTGGCCGCTTGTCCTTGTCATCCTAGCCGATTTTTTGGGGCTGCCTTTTGGTTATCCTTTTTGGTTGCAGCTACAAAATGGCAAAAATCAACATCTACAATGGGCTACGGCGCTAACGAATTGAAATTTGTTTGTTGTTTGCTGTTGTTGCTACTGTTTGTTGTTTGTTATTGTTATTGTTATTGTTATTGCTGTTGTTGTTGTTGTTATTGCTATTTTACTTCTTGGCATATTTTTTGGTCAGAGGATTTTTGTTATTTTTTCAGGCATTGTTTGTTGTTTGCTGTTCGATTTCGTGCGCTTCCGTTTTTAAAATGTACGTGCAACACTGCAATCAATGTGCGGGTGCAGTGGCGTTGGCAGAAAGGGGGGGCAGCAAACTGATGGTGGGATGGATGGGATGGTGTAATGCCCGGGGAATACATGACGAATGTCTGATGGCTCAGTGGTTGGCAAGGTCGTGGGGGGGGGGGGGTAACGACCCCCCCCCCCCCCCCCCCCCAAAAAAATTCTGTCAGTAACGCTTATTATGCTTCTGGAAGTTCCAAATTGCCACAGGAAATCGCCTAAAATTAAAAGATACTTGAATAAAAAATGGGAACAATGTCTTAATAAATTTTTAAGGCTTTTGATTCTTTCTTTTTTAACAAAAAAGTATTCATTTTTATATTTAAAGCAATGAATAAATGCGATATAAATAATGTTTATTGAGTTTAACATAAAAATAACCATACAAGTAATTAATAATGTTTAAAAAATCTTCAAAAAAACATAGGCTTTTTAATTTAGATTCTGTTTATCCTTTAAGTTCCAATATCTATTGCTATTTTCAGTTACAGCCTGACTATCCTTTGGCTGAACCAACGATGCATTTCCAATCAAAAGCCAACAAATGATGGGGCATTCCAGCGGAACCGGAAGTAAGCTAGATAGGAAGCCCTCGTGTGGATTCCGGTGCTTGTTTTGCAAAGCTAAAAACTGAAAAACTGAAAGCTGAAAACACAGATTCCCCAAAAACGAACTGTTTCTTTTTGGCTTCTTGTCAAAGGAGCTGCTGAGCAAGCTAAGCTAATTAAATTTTGGCCACGCGGTTGGGGGGCTCCGGGAGGGGGGTGGTTGGGTGGCAACACAAAAAAAAAAAACACATCCCTGATGTGCCATACCAAAGTCAAAGGTCAAAGGCAAATGAGCTGGCAGCGTTTTAATTAAAAAATTTCCACTAAGCAGGAGCCATGGATCAAAAGCTATCGCTATCGCTATCGCAGATGCGGCAACTGGCGACCACAAGCTGCAGGACACGAGGCACCACCACCCAGGCAGTCATCCTGCAGGATTAGAATCATGTGTGGTACAGACGAGGAAGAGTTAATATAACTTTTATAAATATTTGAAAACGAAATTAATAATTTTTTAAAGAATTTTTTATATAAAACTAAAGTCAATAAATATAAGTAAGATTCATATTTTTATATTGTAAATTTAACATTTTGTGTTTTTTATTTTTAGTTCATATTCCTGTTACCCCTGGTGTGCGTGTGCGTACTATTTAAGTTAATGCGATGCCCTGCGATGTAATCCCAAAATTTGCAGCTAATTAAATTGTCAAATATTTTTGTTTTGCCAGAAACGTGTGGGCGTGCTTGGGGTGCAGGTAGGCAAACGTATCGGTGGATCAATCCTTTATCCTTTCTTATCCTATCCCTTTGAGCTGCGGTCAAGAACTCGAATGCGGTTACCCTGGGAGTGAGGTCATAAAAGTCCTGTTCTCTACGAAAATTCCATGTTTATTTATGCACTTGCATTGTGTGGCAAGAGCAAACTCTATTTTTCCGAAACCCTTTCCATTTCTTGCGGCCCATTTTCCCTGGAATTTCGTTACCCTTTCAACTTGGTCGGTCGTCGTCGTCCTCAGGCAAGCCCGTCCTGCATTTCGGCGGCCATTTTTCCCCCGTCTTTTGCAACTTGTCAGTCATTTGAACAAAACTAATTTGCATGTCATTTCTTTAGCACTCTTGAAATTCGTGCACGAAATGCACACGGGGCGAGGGTGGATATGAAAGTTGTGGAAAGTCATGTATTAGAGCCTTTGAAGTGGAAGCAATAATTGAAGGATTAGTTAGATGATATGTTTTAAAAGTTAGACTAAATGTAATAATATTATATTATTATTATAGATTTTACTTAAAAAAAAAACCCAGAAAGGGTAAAGAATTTCCATGTCTTCTCCAACATTTCATGACTTTTTGAGACCCTTTTCTTTGAACCTCCCCTCGCTGCCCAACATCAAGTAATTCCACTTGAATAAATATGATTTGCAAGTGGCTCAAGGCAGACTTTAACCCTTTGACCCCCTGGAACCCATTGATGCACAGCTCAAAGACCAACATTCCCCCAATAATGAGACTCTCTCTAGGGAATATTTACTTGCTACACAAAGTTATCTTAAGGTTTAACAACACACAACAAATAATAACAAGGCTTTTACTTAATATAATTAACAAATCATAACATCACACACACATAACATATATCGCTAAATATATAACCTGCTCACCAGCCAGGACAATCTCATAACAGCAGAAGGACACTGGAGCTGGCCAACAAATCATATTACAAAACTTTACACGCTTAAAAGCGCATGTAATTGGCTTTTGAAATGGCCATTCCACCGGCTCCTCCTCCCCCCCATTGGCCAGAGGTTAACACGTTCTGGCCCCGCACGACCAGGTTGGCCCCGATCCCGGGATGCTAATAACAATAAGTGTCGATGTCCTGCCTCCTGCGGACGACGGCGTCTGTGAAATATGAGGAGCAGGCCAGGAGCAAGGAGACAGCGCTGGTCAACCCAGCTACCATGATTTTTTCCCTTTTTTTTTGCGGAGAGTCCTTTTCAGCATTGTGTTCGCCGCACTTGGGGCTAATTTTTGTTGAAAAGCCAGCCAAGCACTTGGGCAAGTTGGCCAACGGAAACACAAGGGGGTGGAATTACTGGTGGGACTGCAAAAGGGTTTCGGTATTCCATTACCAACTGCGGGTTTTTTACGTTCGTCGTCTCAAATTATAACTTTTGATGTAAGCCCCAGTGCAATATATGTTTACAAATACAATATAGACTTCGTTTTTACTTTAAATGGGTTTTTAATATTTAAATTTTAATTGTTTTTTTTTTTTGATATTTTACTTGAAACTTAGGAACTTGCATTCATCTGAGTTTATGAGAGACTCTCCTGGCAACTTTGTCTTACAAAACATCCCATAAAACACCCATCATCCATCGTCATCATCTCATTTTACTTCCATTTCGAAATCAACTCTCTCTCGGGAAATGCTAAAATGTTAAAGTTTATTACCTCACAGATATATACCTACATTGTTGTTTAGGATTTTCGTCAATTGTCTGGCCAAACATTTGGCACACACGCACACACATGGCTATAAAGTTATCGCTTTTTAAAAAGCGCCTGTCAATTTTTCCAATCATCAGGCCTAATGAAAAATCTAGCTCACGAACAATAAAAGGAAAATGAAGGAGAGGAAAGTCAGCTAGAAAATGGGGGGAGGGGAAATTTTTGCATACGATTCTGACAATTTTCTGACAGCAAACATGCCAACACTCAAAAATCGTAGCATGCTTTTTGGGGGATATCAAACGGGCGAAGAATATTTAAAGACAACGAATATTTGAATGCTCTTTAAGTACACATACTTGAAATACAAGTACAAGCTTTGAAATAGGAACAAATAAAATTTTAAAAATAAATAAAGGTATAAAGGTATTAAAGGTATTTCCAAGCAAAGTTTTAGTTACTTTATTTAACCCAGAATTATACCCCTTGTTAGGGCATCAAATGGGGGTTAAATTGGTAGGTCGGGCGGGGTGGGGCGGGTGGTTTTTTTGTGATGGGTGTCGGCGGTTCGGAGTTGCGGTGCGGCATGTTAAATATACGTCACTGGCTACAACGAGCACATGCCTAGCACCGAAAAAAGTTTCAAGGATATAACAACGCCAACGGTAACAACAACAACTACGACAACAACAATAAAGCCAACAATTACAACAAGAAGGGGAGCAGGGGTAGAGGAAGGTAGAGGGTTGGTAACAAACGTTAAGTCGTTGGCAGCACGAAATTAAAACCAAAAAACTTACTCGTCACGAGTTTTCCACAAATGATGAATGTGGAAATATGGAGGAATATGTGAAAGGAGAACTCTGGTTTTTAATTTACATTTAAAAATAAGTAAATGTAAAATAAAGAAATGAAATATATAAAAAAAAAATACAAATAAAATTATTATATAACTCTGAAAATACATATTATTGTATTCTTTCACATCTCTCAAAATACTTGTAAAAATCTCTTTAAAATATACCTATTTTTCCCTTGAAGCTCTTTCTCCTTCCCAAAATTTCCAGATTTTTAGATCCTGTCTACACCCAAAGCATAATGAATCATATTTTTTATATTTCCCACACTCCCTCGCCGAATTAAGGGCCCAAATCACGCATACGCAGCGTGGCATCGTCTCATTAAGAGCACAACACTTTTGCGGCTAATTAAAAAATTGTGGCCGTAGGCAGGAGGCCCTGGTTAATGCCTAATGTTTACGTATATGACACTTGTGGTAAGTAGGCTAAGCCTTTGTCGACGAACCGACTGTCAGATGTTGAAAAACCCTAGAGCTCACTTCGCACTGGATCGTCATCTAGAAAAGTTCGAACAAAATCATATTTTTAAATAACTTTTTTTGCAAAAATTCTATCAGTCTTTCTTTTGAGTTAAAATTAAGATTTAAAATTTACGTTCAACAAATATATAGATATAAATAAAAATGAAGCAAAAAATTATTATTCCCCACCACGATGAATGCATAAAACCCTTGACATATGCCGTCATTGAAGAGGAGCAGCTCGGGCTTTGGTTGTCGGAGGATGACGATGATGATCAGTTTGAGCAGGATTTCAATGAGATTGGGAACCACAACAACTATAACGAAGGAAATATAAACGATGAGGAAACCCAAACGGAAGCGATAGAACTCAGAAAGGAGGAGGAGGAGAAGGTGGAGCTCATCCGCGCCTTGGACATATTCTCCGAGGAAAGCTTCCAGGAGGATCAATAGATTTCCACAACAGGATCAAATTCTATCCATATTTTCAAGAGCATTGGCATTTACTAACGAGCATATTTGCACCACAAGATTTTGACATTTCAAAGATTTGCTCTACAAATTTGTATTTAAATATAAACCAAAATAAGCTTGATCATTTATTATTGTTTTATATTATTTTAAGGTTTCTCTGGCCGGCCTTGACACAGATTTTGGGCATATGGCCGCCGCCATGGAATTTCCAAAGGACTTTTCGGGGCCACAAATCCCTTGTTTGGTTATCTAACACCCGCCCGGGGGTCGAAAATTAAACTAGAAGGGAAGTTTACTTGGGATATACAAAGTCTTTAACCCTTAATATTAATATTGCTTTATTATTAAAATATTTAAAAAACGAAAAAGTAGCTCTGTAAAAATAGTAAAAATATCTTTGATATATATATCTGTGTCACTAAGTTCCCCTCAAAATTATAATAGCCTTCAAGGGCGTACATTCGTCATAATAACCACCCAAAAAAAAGAAATCACAAAAACAAAAATACCAAGCGAAACGAAACTCATCTGAAGTGGTTGAAATTCGGAATTTGCGATTTCAATGCCACTCAACTGGCCGCTGGGAAAATCGCCTTAAAAAGTCCATTTCCCCCGATTCCGCACGCGTATATATATCTGTATCTGTATCTGTTACTGTATCTGTAGCTGCATGTAGCTACAAGATACTTTTATACATCTCTATAATGGCAGGAAGAAGGTCGAGCGAGGTCCATTGGCCCTGCATTTGGGGTGGCTTTTTCATTATCATTTGCCGCTGCACATAAATTATTTATTGTTAGCGATTTTCCCAAAAAGATAACCCAAACACAGGGGAGGGTTCGAGGAACCAGAACCAGTAACAGTACCATTTTATTTGCTTTGGTCGCGAATCAGTACGTATGTACATATATCCCTGAGCCCTCATCTAACGCATTTCCACCGGATGTAAATAAATATTTATAAGTTGGCTGCCTTGCAACATCATAAACATAATATTAATACGGATTCTGTTTAGTTGGGTAAATAGCCCCGAGTCAGAGTAACCAAAGAAAAATATATAAAATGAAAGCGCCGGGTAATGGTATATGTATAGCTTCCCTTAGGCGAATCTTGATAAAGTTATTGACATACAAAATATTTTAAAATTTTATAAACAAATAAGAAACTATTATTTAAGAGTTAACAAACAAAAAAGTGATGAATTCACGCTTTTAAAATATAATTCCACCTTCAACTTGCTGTATTTTAAAAGTTTTGTTATTAATTTCGTATTTCTAAAGCTTTTTATATACATTTTTCAAGGCCACCTCAAAATAAACTTAACTCTCTAACAATAATTGCATTACAACTAAATAAAACCCACAAAAAAGCCCCCCCTTCGTTATATATCTTTATTAAAGCCATCAGCATTTTATTAAATCCATTAGCATCAGCTCATAACCCCTTGAAACGCCCTGCGAAATCCACCAAAAAATAAACCCCATGCCATTAACATGTTTGACCTTTGACTAACAAGTTGCAAATTTGTTTTCCACCCAAAAAAATAAAAAAATTATAGCAAAAAAAAATACGGAAATAAAGCGATTTTTGCAGAGGAAAAAAGTGCCTACCGTGACCGCCAACGCCACTACATTAGCAGCTGCAGTGGGTAAAAATACAACAAAAAAAATATACAGAAGGCCTTAACCCCACACTGCCCAGTGCCCACTGCCAGGCAACCGACAGCGAACAATGCCAAATAATTGGACTTTATGCAGAAGCAATACGCAAAATCTGCCTGGATTTCCATCTCTGTCTAGCCACAAGAGCGGAAGTTAACTTGCGTGCACCAGCCGCGCCCCTCCCCCCCCCTTAACCCGCCCTTAACCCACTGGGATATTGCTGTTGCTGGCGGCTTGGCTCGTTCGGTTGCGGTTCAAATTTAATATTCACTCGCGCAAATAATCCACACACAGAGGGAGAGGGAGAGAGAGAGGGGAACCCCCCTCAGCAGACAGACACAACAAACACACACAAAATGGCGCTGCTAAGCCCACATGTGTGCGGGGGTGTTAAGGGTTAAGGGTTAAGGGTTTCGGGGGGCTGCAGGAGCTGCCTGGCTAACTGCAAACTGCAACTGCAAGTGAAGTGTTGTCTGTGGCTAGCCAGCAGCCAGGATTCCATTCTCATGTGTGTGATTGTGCACTGAGAGAAAAATAGGGATTTCTAAATAAAAAATTATGAAAAGTTAAAGGAAAGCAGGAAAGTTCTTAAGTAAACCTTACTTATTATACAAATTTCTAGATATTTACTTTATTTTTAGATTTTTTTTTTTTATACATAAACCATTTTCCTCAGTGCACAGCTCAGAGTATTCAATGAGAAAAAAGGGGGAATATGTGAATATATAGGGAATATGGGGAATATATGGGGGACCTGGCTGGACATCGGCGGGTGCAGGGAACAGATTATTTATTATTTGCCTGCGGAGATTTCACTTACACAAAGAGCCTTTCGAGCAGCGAGAAGTGCATTAAATCATCAATTGTCTCAATCGGGGTTTATTAACAGCTGAGCAGAATAAAACGCAGAGAAAATCCATGTAAATATATAAATTGGAGCAGGTAAAGTCTGAAGGAAAACGAGTCTAGCAGAATAACTCAAAACTAAGCAGAGTTTGTATGCAAATAAATAAGATAATAACAATGAAGAGCTTAATTAAATTTTAGGTAATCTATTTTTGTAAATAGTATTATTAAACATTAATTAATTTATATACAATCAGACCCCTTAATATAACTAAAAAGTATAAAATGAGACATTAAAGTATCTTAAAATAATTTTAGAAAATAAAATTCTACCTCTAGATATAAACTTTAAAGCAATTTAACTTATAAATCCTTTAAGAAACCCCCTAAAAACCCGTTTAAAATTTCCTTACATTTATTCAGGTTTATCCACTTCCTCCAATAATCCCTTCCATTACGTATACGCCGCATGTGACGCCTGAGAAGAGACGGTGTTAGGTAAATCCTTATCCCACAATCCCAAAGCCGAGTTGACCTCGGCTAAGTGCGAACATTTGGCCATTAGTTGGACCTAATTAGCCGCAAATTGGTGGCACCGCCGGTTCAATGGCCAGAAACAAAATCTGAATTCAAATCCAGGAGCCAGAGTCAGAGTCAGAGTCAGACGCAGACGGAGGAGCTAACAATTAGGGAAAAGGTTTGACTGTAATTTGGCTTGATTTGCTGACTGACCGCCGTTGCAGTTGTCCTTTCGGAAAATGCAACTCCAGGACATCCCCCGCCATGTCCCCAAAATAAAATGCCTTCATGTCACTGTCGCGACGCTTTTTGTTGCTAGTGTTTGCTTCGCTTCACTCCGTTGATGTTGCTGCTGCTGCTGTAGCTGTTGCTGGTGTTGCTGCTGCCGCTCGTACAACTGTCCAAGTGACAGCTGCCGCCGTGACTGTCAGCCGCCGCCCTGCAAAAAAAAACCAGGCCAAAAACAACAGGGGCACAAAACAAAAAAATGTCAAGGTGGAAACTCGCTTTAAGGTCGAAGGAATCAATGCACTATTAGAGACCAAAAGCACTAAAAATATTTATATAAAATCAGTTAAAGTAATAAATAAAATTTTTAAATTAAATTTTCATAAGTAAATACCATTCAGCTATTTTTTAAATTTTTAATTCCAAAAGACAACTTTGCTAAGACTTTTAAAGTCAGTCTTACTATCAATTTTACATTTCCTTTGCCTTAATTATTATAAATATTAAAAATATACACATTAATTATTCTTATTCATTAGTTTTTTGCTTTTACAAACCTCTACCTAAAGTCAAAGTAACCCTCGCTGGTGGAAGAGTATAAAAACCGATGCCAGGCAGCTCTGCAGCAATGCGCAATCAGTTGCAACGCAATTTGATTTTGTCGCTTCATGGCTCATGCACTGCCCAGGCCTCCGCCTCCGCCTGCAACCCCTTGACCGATCCAAGCCCCCCTCCCATTTTCCGTTTCCCTTTGGCATCAAAAAACCCCCCGTAAACCCTTGCATTTTCCACCCATAAAGTGCACATGTCGCTCCATGTTCACAGTGACATTCATTCGCCGTCGCAGCGCTTTCTTTTCCGCAGCCATAAAAAGTTTCCGGCCGGCACTCGTCCCCTCTCTGTCTGGCTTGGCCCGATGTGTGTGTGTGTGTGTGTGTGATTGTTTCACCTTTGACCCCCTCTTGACGCTGCCCGGAATTTTTTGGCAATTTATTTGACGGCTTCAAGTTGCCGACGTTGCTGCGGTTGCAAAAGTGCATTAGCCGCTGCCTGTCATTCATCGAATCAAGTGTTATGCGGCTGTCACAAAGCCGATGGCGGGCCAAGGGGGGGTTGGAGGCAATGGTCAAGGGGTTAAGGGGGTGGAAAGGGCATCCCCATGTTTTTGTTGTGCTAACTTCAGGCTTCCCTAGCTCCTCCCCCTTTCCCTCGGAAAATCGCTAGTCGCGGTTAGCGATTTAGAAGGCTTAGACGGTGATATGTAACTGGCATTTTGTTACTTTCAGTGAGGGAAAAGTCAGTTGAACAGGGAAAATCAGTTAGAAAATTTAATTTAAGGGAAGATTAGTTTATTTTTTAAATTTTTATTTAAAAATTAGACTATTAAAAGTACTTTGTATTTGATTAAGGAATACAAACTAAAGTACAAGAGTTTGCATTTAATTATTAAAACCTCAAAGAATTAGTTAGAAAAAATCTATTTAATTACCAATAAAGAGCTTTATATTTATTTATAATAAAGTAGTTTTTGTTTCTTTTTTTAACTGATTTTAAAGGAATTTCTTTTAATAACAAAAATAAGTTTTTAAAAGAAGTACAAATTATACAAAATAATTATTAGATAATATCTTGTCCCACAAATCATACAAAATATTTAAAGATATATATTTTATTTATATTAAAATTATTGTATATAAAAAAATAAACTAAGCTTTAAATTTTAAGAATTATAATATATATTTTAGCATTTTTTTAAAGTGTTTTTGCAATCCACAAACTTAATTTCTTTTAAGATACCCAATATTACACCTTGTTTCAACTTTATTTCTATTTTTCATATTATTTAAAATTTTCCTGGCCCTAATTTGTAGCTTTTCTTGATCTATTAATGGCATATATGTATATATATATTACAGATATATATATATTTTTGTTCAAGTCTGAAAGCGTTAACGACGCTGGCGCATCCTGGCTTCTGGCCTTGCTCCTTGGCTCCTTTGTTATTGTTATTGCTACTCGTTTGTTTACTTGTCGTTATTATTGTTGTTGCTGGTTTTTAGCACTCAATTGATTTTGTTGTTATTGTTATTATGGCATATATATACATAAACATATATATATGTATATTTATATATATTTATATGTATATGTTCACATACATGGCTCCTTCCTTTTTTTGGGTTTCCTTGTTGATTTTCGCGTGTTTTTTTCTGCTGTTTTTCCTCGGTTATTGCCGGATTTTTTCGCCCTGCAATGTGCACTGAATTCTTCTGCCACACCCCCCTTGAATTTTCCACGCACACTGAGAGGCGTAGCGCCCGAATTCCCCCCCTTTTGGATTTTCCTGGACAGCTCGTTTGTGAAATACCCGAAGCATTGCGGTCGCCATATTGCGTTTGCATACACGCCCACATGCCAAACACAGATACTCTCACACATACACACGTAGATATGGTGATTTCTATAGCCCCAAAAAATTCATATCGATTAGGGTTTTATATAAGATTATTTTTAAAGTAAGTCACTAAAACTATTTAAAGATAAACGAGTTAAAACTAATTAAAAAAGAAATTAATGAGCATTTAAAACTTCCTTATTTTAATTTTTTTACTGTAAAAAATAAATATTAAATAATAAAAAATCTTGTTTAAAGTTTATTTTCTTATCAAAAAAAGTCAATGCTTTTTTTTAATTTTTTTTTTTACATGTTTAAAACTAAAAAATAAACAGAATACTTTAGCTATTGAAAACTTAAAACCTTAACATATTTCTCATTAATTTATTATAAAAATTTTGTGGCACTTAATTATCATAGTAATAAAAATCATTTAAATATAATTATAATCAAAAGTATATGTGATCATACTAAAATATGTTTAAAAAATAATAGAATATAAAAAAATCTATAAATTATTTTATAATCTATATAAGCTTCTTTAAAATCACAAAATACACTACGAAACACTTGGAATATAACATTTTCCGACTTGTGGAAATGTCCTTAGCTGGCATGGATATACACGGAGACAAAAACCCATACACGGACATACAACGGACACGCACACATTGACAGGCGCGTATTGATGGCCATGTTTCATGCGCCGTTGTCAGCCAAATTTAATGCGCGCCGCAAATATGCAAGGCCACCCAAAAACCACCCATTGTCCTGCTGCCGCCCCGCGTATTTTCCAACCCGCTCTTGCTCTTGCTCTCGGCTTCGGCTTCACCCCTGTTTTTCCCGACAGCGCGACTTTTCATTTGGTCATTTAATAAAATGCAATGCCCAGTCAGCCCATGTGGACCAGGGGTGGTGGCGATAACGAGGGGAGTGAGAGGCGAAGTATCACCCCCATCAGCCCCATCATCATCAGCACCCCCTCTTAGCCCCCTCCTCTCCTGCTTTATTACAACGCTGGGCAGCAAAATTGTTGTTGGATTTATGGCGGCATTACATGACATGATTAATGGGCTCCAATAGCGAGAAAAACAGTGCAGGAGGGGCGGATCGCAGGACAAAACCAGGACAATGGACACGCCGGCAAATGTTGACCAGCAGGCGGATTTAAAACACAGCTCCATCAGCATCATCATCGGCATCGTCATCGAAGGTTGCATCAAAGCAGCTGCCACTGGCCCCTGGAAGGGGGGTGGAAATGGGGGTGTATCACCAAAAAGGCTGAAAGAAAAACTGTAAAAAGAAACTGAAAAGGCAAAAGGAACTTCAAGGTAAAAGAGGTAATTGTAAATTAAATTAAATTATTACTATTAAAACATAAAAACAAATGCTTTAGCACTTTTTTAAAAAGGAAATAAATTTTAAATATTATTTGAATTAGATAAAACAATTAAATAATTACATATACATTGATTTTGTACACTTAAGTAGTAAAAATATATTTTATATTCCAATAAATCTCTTTTGTTTGAGATTATATTGTTGTATATTTTCTATATAAAGTGAGGCTTATCTAGATTTTCGTTTCCTTTAAATACAAAAACTACTCCTTTTTGTCAAACATTTTCACATCGTAGAGCAAGTCAAGCAACCATCTTAGCCTGGCCAAAAACCTATTGCCATACCATAACATTTCTGTCTATTCCGCTATGCAAATGACTCCCAATTAGCTCAATCTGCCATCGGCATTGGACACCTGAATCCCCTTCTTCCCTCGGAAAACTCCATAAGGCGACTCCGCAAATATGACACACTCAGACAGGAGCTCTTAACTCTTAACTCTCCTCCAGCTGCAGCTCCATAACCACCTCCGGCCGGGCAATCAATCGAAATTGAACGGGAACGGCAAATGGAAAATGGAAAATGGAAAATGGGTATTCCAAAAAGCCAAACCGAAGCAGTTGCCAATTACGGATGCCAAGTGACTCGCTTACGATTCGTTTATTCTGTTGATCCATCAAATTAAAAATGTAATGCTCCAACATTTAAACACCCTAATGCAGCAGCACCCCCGAAGGGGGGGTTGGATCAGGGATCACTAATAAGTGCAATCAGTGAGCGAGGGCCAAGTCTCTTCACTCAGCTACAGTTACAGTTACAGTTACAGTTACAGATACAGATACAGTATCTGAACCTGATTCTGAATCTGAATCTGAATCTGTCGCCCCAACTGCAGTTTGCCTTTTGTTTTTGCACAGCTTGTTCGCTTTTTTGTTTTATTTTCGGCATTCGTCTCCTAATGAACTCCCTCGGTGGCGGAAAGGGGGAATGCAAAAATCAGTTACACTGGAAGAAAAATATATAAAAATAAGTAAATGAAAATATAGATATAAATATATAATATTATAAAGAAAAGATGCTATAATTTTCGGATTTCGTATAAGATTTCAATTGTGCACCTTTTACGACATCATTATCATGTATAATCCTGCGAATTTGCAATACTCGTCCGCTATTCGTCCGTTTGCGCGTCCGTTTTTAAGAATATAGCGAAACTAATGGGGAAAGTTCGATTCTTTGTCCGTATTTAATAGTTTTAGAGGACATTTTTCGGTTCCATCCGCACTAAATCCGATCTTTGTCTGCTGGTATTTTATAATAAATAAATATACAACTTATTTGAAGACCCCCCACTAATTCCTTGCAGTGCCTTTGAACCACCAAGTGGCATCAACGTTGCGATGATTTCTGCTTGTTAACATGGCTACCGTAGGAGTTCCGCCCCCCCATTCCTTTTCCAATTCTGTTCAGTTCAGTTCGGTTTGGCTTGGCTTGGTTTTCCTGTCTTTCGAGTTGGGAATTCTGAAAATTTAACTCGCTTTTTTGGCCCCGTTCATGGGTGGGGGTGGGGGGTAACGGAACTGGGGTACTGCCATAATTCCTCGTCGACATGTCAACAGAGTGCCGCCTCTTCATCCAAAAAGGGAACGGGGATTGGCTGCCAAAAACAGTTTCCACACCGATGCGACATGGACAGGAATCCGGACTCACGGACGGAGTTACAAGCGGATGGATGGACGGACAGGAGGACAGACAGACGGAGGAGCGACGTGTTAGTTCATTTTGATTGCTAATTGGTTTGTTAAACAATGGTGTCTGGGGGAGGGGGGATGGGGGGTTTTAACGAATTGCCAAAAATGCAACGAGCCGAGAAGCCAACGGAGGTTGGATTTTGACAAGAACTTTGGGCCAAGACGGTTGCTACATATATATTTTACTTAAAGGGGTAGGTTATGAATCCTTGAAAATGATCTCTAAGTTTTAAGTATATTTTCTCCAGTTAAAAGTTACAATTTCTACAAAACAAAACCCAAATAAATTATATATAATTTTTCAAAGACTCCTATACTTTAACAAATTCCTCAAGTAACCCTCTCTCTCTCTCAGCTGTTCTATTTGCTTTTATCTCGAGTTAAGTAATTTCCACGAGCAGTTTCCCTGTTGACATTGACTGACCGCAAAAGGCGGTGGGAAAACCGGAAAAGCGCTGACTAGAATTACACCCACTCAGTCCAGTTTTTAACTTAAATTTAAAGCGGAAGGAAGTTGCAGCAATTAAAGCTCATAATTAAACACATCGGAATAAAAAAAAATGAAGCAACAGATTAAGTCAGTTTTGAACAGAGAGGAGCCGCTGCAATCAGGCTGACTTGTGGCCGCTTGATTTTCGCAAGCCTAATTGTTTGACGCTGGGAAAAAGGGTAAAGGGGAAATCCCCGAGCCGCGATCCCCAGGCTAAAGGCAGGTGAGGTATGTCCTTGTTATCCTGCAACAAGTGAGACAACCGCATAATCCACAGCAACCACAGTGGCCACACACTCTAGCCCGCACACACACGGCGCGGTGCATTTATAAATTTGCAAAAGCACTGCAAAAAGCTGAAAAATATTGAAAAAGCGATCTCTACACAATTGTCCATAAAGTGGACACACTGCTTTTTTTATTTATTATTTCTCCTCCTTTACTTTTTTATTGTATTATTTTTTTTTTTTTGTTGCAGTTGTTATTGCCGCGGGGGTGTCATTGTTTTTGCCCGTGCGACCACAGTAAGGATTAAAGCGGACAGGGCCTTAACCGTTGTGACGTAACAATGTGGCTAACAAAAGCAAACACACAGAGGCCAGCGGATCCGTTGATATTGACAACTTTTTAATCACTTAATAAATTCAATAAAATTAAATGCGGTTAAGCGTCAACAAGGACAATCAATCCCCATCTCAATCGCGAACCCTTTCATCCCAGCCATCCGTCAATCAGGCACAAAATCCTTCTCCACTGACAATGAACAAAAGACTTGAACAAATGCCAGGGAAAGGACTCGGCCATGTTCAGGGATTCACAAATATTTCAGGGTTTGTTGGGGATTAAAAACAAATCTAGACAACTTAAATTAAATAAATATAATTTTTTTTAAATTGTAGATAAATGCAACTTCAATTTAAGTTACAACTACAATGATTCAAGGACATTTTCCTGGCATTTCCCCAAAGAAAGAACATAAGCACTTCGGCTTTCTTTGCTCTCCTCGCATTTTTCAGCAGTTTCTCCCTTTGAAGGACATTTAATTAGCGTGAATTATTTTGTGCGCAGCATTTTAATTTAGCAAATTAAGTGGCGCGGTCCGAAATCATCGATGTTATGGTTATCTCCTGCCTCGGCTCTGTCTGTGCCCCCCAACCTTAATTCCCGACTGGAATCTCAGCTATTGGGGATTATGTCGAACCAGCAACTAATTGGCCTGGAGGGCAGGCAGGGCTCGGCTCATTGGAGTTAATTTTATTTCCCTGCTCCGTTGTCTTCCGTGTTTCTTTAAGCGCATTAGAACGAAATGAAAGAAAAAAATACAAAAAAAAAAATCCAGAAAGAGCGACCTGGGGTTGTGGGTTAACCGCGAAGGCCTCCGACTCTGACTCCCACTTCCTCTTCTCCCAGTGGCTCCCCAGATCCATATCGCGGCGGTGACAGCTAACAAATTGCCAACATTGGCATTTAAATTGTAATACCTTTAAAATGTTTGTCCCCCCTTTAAAGTTTGCCCAGACAATTGACTTTGCTTGCGTGACACTTTGGATTTTGTGATTTTGCGGCCCAGGATTTGGATTTTGTGTCCGGTCACGAGCCAGTTACACCTCCTACGCCTCCTACAACCCCCTGTCATGGCCACATGCAATCAGCGCTGACCAAACGCATTTCATTAGCACCAAATTAAGCAAAAATCAACCAAAAAGAGGGCACAAAAATGACCAAAAAGCCCCTATATAGAGTCGACTTTGTATTAGCCTAACTGGGGGTTTAGTTTCTTGATTAATATCTTTTTTTAATTATTTTCTACATTTTTTTTAGTTAAATTTCTACAGAATTATGTATTTTCAATGAGTTTAAATTTATAATAAATTGAAATATTTATTTTTAAAAATATCTTAATCGTTTTCCTTGGCTTCTATACTTCCCACACTCCTATGCTTTTTCTTAATAAATCTGTGAAAGCCTGACTGTTAATACCCTGTAATTTCAGAGTCAATCAGACTCAGACTAGAGGGTATGCCCCCCTCAAAGGCAATTGCAATTCATCCATTTGCAAGTACAAAATAAAAAACAAAAAAATACAAATAAAAAGAAGAAATAAAAAATAAGAAGAACAACAAAAACCCAAACGAACTCGCCTCATTTCGTTTGTAATTTGTTGGTACAACAGTACAACAGTTCTTTCACCTCTCGGAAAAGCCCCCCACTTTTTTCCGCCCCCCTCCCGGCTCTTTGTAATTTCTGGCCAACCATTTTCCATTGGCATTGCATTGGCCATTTTTATATTTTCGGTTCATTTCGCTGGCCCCTCCTCCGCCTTTCTGTTTTCCATTTGGGGCCCCCCACTCCCCATTCCCCATTTTCACCATTTTCGTTTTCCCCCACCTCTGCTTGATGTTTGTTTTGTTTTGTTTTTGCTGGCGATTCGTTTCGTTTCGCGTGGCGCGGTTTCGTGTATCTTTGTATCTCGCCCCGGTGTATCTGTGCGCTCCGTGTGTGTCTTTGTATCGCGGTATAGGCATTTTTCGGCTGGCTCTCGCCAAACCGCCGGCAATCACACACAAGCAACCTCAGAAGCGCCAACAAAAACATCTGCATCGACAATTAAAGCAACAATTACAAAGAACAAATGAGCGAAGGTATCAAAAAGCTCTCATAAATTATAGAAATAACAAGAAACCAAAATACTTTAATGCTGTTTAAACAGATACTTCAAGTAAATTACTAAATAAATAAAAATATATATAATTTGGAGAAGAAATATACAAGTAAAGTACACCACTCCTATTCCAACAACTTCTCCAACAGATGGACCAACCAATAAATTACGAAAAGGAAAAGATATAAAAGAATTAATATTAGATTACAAAAGGACTTACAACAAACTAAACAGATACACCAAGTATACAACTCAAGTTCACCAATAAAATTCCAACAACTTCTCCAACAGACAGAAACAAAAGGACTTGCAACAAACTAAACAAATACTACAAGTAAATGAAAATAAATCAAAACAAATTTAGTTTGGAGAATAAATATACACCTTATGTACACCAATAAAATTCCAACAACTTCTCCAACAGATGGACCAACCAAAAAATAACGAAAAGGAAATGATATAAAAGAATTACTCACAACAAAAGGACTTACAACAAACGCTTGGCATTTCCATAAATTAATAAATACTATAAAAAAAGGACTCTGAATAAGAAGAAATATCAAACTCAAATTTAAGCAACACTAGTAGCCAGAGCCTTGCTAACACTGGCATCCCACACAATGGCCAAGATCAAACGACTAGCACAGCAGCAACATCAAAAGCATCAGGAACAGCAACGACTACACCAACAGCTAGATGAAAAATAATCAACAATGAAGCTCCACATTAATGGTAAACAAATAAGCGACAAAAACATGAAGAAAATCAACCGAAACGAAACAACAGTCAACCAGCGAATACCAAAATAGTTTTGCACGCGCCGATTTTTAAACAAAAGTGGCGCCACCGATCCAAGCCACCCCACCCCCTTTTGGGCTTAAATACAAAAAGCCCCAACAACTCGGAACGCGGAAAAACATGGAGAAAAGTGTAAAACACATTGTGAAAATGTAAATTTTCCATTGATTAAATGCGAAAATGCAAGTGGAACAAAAAAAAAAAGAGCGAAATAAATAAATAAGAGAAAGGGGGCGGCGAGGACTGCTGAAAAAGTGATGCGGTTCGATTGAGAGAGGAGTCATTACGGTTACAACTATTTGTTTTTTTTTTTTTGTTTTTGGGAAAATATTTAAGCAAATATTTAAGTCGCATTGTTGAAAATTCGATATAGGCAGATCCAATTGGAAACAGTCGGTGTAGTCTATAGATTTGTTTTGTTAAATACATATTCCTTTGTTCATATTTTTTATTTAAACTTTAATTAGAAATTAATCAAAAATATTAACAAGAAATATACAAATGCCTCAAATTATAAAACAAGATTATTTCCTTATAAAACTACAATTGTTTAAATATAATTTTAAATATAAAATCCTTGACCCCAGGAGGTTTTAGGGATATGTATAGATTTTTTTTTTTTAATATATTCCCCACCCATGAAGAAACCCTCCGGCGACCGTAGCCAATCAAAGCCAAGGTCGCCAGGCCCCCTATAGATATATTTTTATAGTATATACTACATACATACATAGATACATATATGTATGCATGAAACGACCTTGACAACCCACACAATTCGACCAAAGGTGTTGACCAGCAAAAGAAGATAATTCAATGGCAGTGCACTCAACGACGACTGTGCGGTTAATGGCCTCGACAAATTTCACTGCGGTTTTCCAACTTCAACGACATGGCGTGTCCTTTCCGTATCCGTATCTCTATGGAGGTGTAGGTGGTGCTTGCTGGCTGGCTGGCTGGCAACAAAATCGAGTTAGTTATGCCAATTAATGCGACAATTGTCGAAAAGTGAGCTCCTGCCGAACCAACGATGTTCCCTAATCACCAATAATCCGCATTAATTGCCATCAATTTGGGCCTGGCCATGTCCATGTCCTGCGGTCACCAGATGTCCTTCGATATTGAGGGATAGGTTCTCTAAATTTCAAAACAGAATGTGTCTTGGGGAATGATTTTGAAAGTTAAGCTGGTTAGTTGTTCAAAATAGTTAAGGAAATTTTTAAAAATAAAATAAATAATTCAAATAAATAGAGCAATGCTTACCACTCTTTGTCTTTCTACTTGTATTTTTTAATTGATAAATAAAGCGATAGGCCTTACTTTTGATTCACCTTCTGAAGCCGGCAGACACTTGGATTTTCCCCCCGCAAATACGAGTAGTTGTTATCGTTAATACTCGAAAGATAAGTTGAAGGAAAAAAACGAATAATTTGTGGTTGGTTTTCCCACCAGCTCACTTTGATAATTGATTGCGGAATTTCTTAATTATTTTTTTGTTTTCGTGGGTAATTTTGTGAGAATGAAGATAAAGTTCTTGGATTTTACGATAGATAATTTCAGTTAATAATTTGTAAAAACATATATTTTATATTATATTCCAAAATATAAAATGTATTAATAAAGTAATGAAAAAGAGGTGACTCATTAGTGAATAAACTGCTTTCTGAATTTTAAAGAATATTTTTCTAGTAAATATTAAAACTTTTTAAATATTTCTTCTAATTTGAAAAACATTTCAAAACAAACTCAAAAGTTGTAAATGATTTTTCCACCTGAAAAGTTATAGAAAATGTATCCAAAACCTAACTCCCGATTTGTTAAATAAAAACATCTCAACTTGTTTTTTTTTTTTTTGTAAATAATTTTTGTGTGTGATTTTTGTTTTTTATTTGGTTTTGTTTCAAATTCGTTTTTTGTGTTAAAGATTTTTTGTTTTGTTTTTGTTTTTTTTTCTTTTCGCGCTAAAACTTACAGCTAGACAAAAAAATTGATTTCTCGCTTAAGGGACTAGTTAAACTTATAAATTACAAATAGCTAAATTCGCATATATTATCCACAAAAAAAAATATGTAAAAAAAAAGAGTGTTACAACTAGTTATCTATATACAGAGTGTGTTTGTTGTGAAAATAAAATGTTGGGAAATTGAACTAAAATTGTTGTTATTTTTTTGGTGTTTTCCTTTTGCTTTCTTGAAGATTTTCCGGGGAAGATCTTGTGAAAAATGGGAGGAGACTCCTTCTGGGCTCGAACTCGTCGCACGATTTTATGAATCGAGCATAAAACTTCGCCGGAGCTCAAAGTCCTTGGGGTTTGAGTTTTCTTTTTTTCTATTCGCTGTCGGTTGGGGTTTCCGCTGCGGCTGCTGATGATGATGCTTTTCCTGCTTATCCTTCCACTGATGAGGCTGCTCCGTTTGCCGGCCGGAGGCGTCTTTACTTAATACACTATATCACAATTATCTTTTTTTTTTTTTTGCTTGCTTGCTTGCCGCTCTGCGCCGCCGCTTTTCCAGTTTTTATCACTTTTCTTTGGGAGGGGGTGTGTGTGGGGGGGGGGGGGGGTAGGAGATTTTCCTAGTAGGGACGCCACACGGTTTTCTGCTGGACGGCGGCACTCTTGAGCTTGGTGGCCGCCGGTATACAGGTGGTCTCCGGTGATGGCACCTCCGTGGCGCTGGTCTCATGGTAGAGCGGCTTCATCGCCGACGGCGCTTTGAGGTCACAGCGCATGCGGATCGGCGTGATCGGAGCAATGTGGTGCGCCGGCGAGCTGCGCGTAGAGTCAATGCTCTTGTCCAGATCAAACTCCGACTTGACCACATCGATCTGCTCGTCATCGGAGTCGGCATCGGAGGCGGACTGCTCGTGAATGGAGCTAGTCTCGATGGAGGTGTTCAGCTTGAGCAGCACATGGCTCTGGTGGCTCTGCGTCGGTGAGGAGCTGGATGGCCGCGAACTAGCCGGACTGGGCTGGGCGGCCTCCGTCGTTTGCAAAGCGTGGGGATGCAGGGCGGCGTTGCGAGCCCGAAGACCCGCCGCTGCGGCAAAATTGTACGGGTGGAAGGCATGGGGAGTGGCCTTGGCCACATGATTGAACGGGAACTGTGGCATGGCATAGGCTGCAGCCGGTGCTGCTCCTGGTGGCGATGGCATCATGGCCGCCGGCTGACCCGCTGACGCGGCTGCCGCTGCTGCTGCTGCTGCCGCCGCCTGGGCATGGGCGGCATATTCGGGAGCCAGAGATGACACGGAGGAGGAAGAGGAGTTGGCGGCACCGCCCGAGGAGGACTGCGTGGCCGCCGCATTGTTCTGAGAGTTCGGGGAAACGGAGGCAGAGGCGGCAGCGGCCTTGACCAGCGCTGGATGATGCACCTGGGCCTGAGCCTGGGCAGCAGCCTGGTGACGGAAGTAGTCCGCATACCCATAGGTCATATACGCCGCATCTAGCCAGGCGGGATTCAGCATGAAGGGATTGAAGGCGCCGGGATGAGGATAGCCATAGCCTGGAAAGATGCAAAAAAGGAAAATTGGAAAATTAGTAAAGAACGATTCGGAGAGAAAGGCGTTTCATCATAAAGGGAGCGGATGGGAGGATGTGGAGGAACTTGGAGAGGATTTTGAACTTGAGAGGATTGTTGTTGGGGTATCCAAAAGGATAAGAAGTATCTTTAGGTTTCTTTTAAGGATTTGGGTTTCGGGTTTGGGGTTCAAAATGAAAACATAATGGAAACTAAAAAACTCACTTTGCTTACTTCTTGGCTCCCGCGGCCCGTCGACCGTCACCTTGATGGCCTTGCTGTAGCTGGCGATCTGCACTGGATACGTGGCAATGGTGATCGTCAGCGTAAAGGACTTGCCCCTGCCGGATCGTCCCACGAAGCGTAGATCATTGAACTTGGCCACCTGGTTCTTCATCGTGGTGGTGCAATTCCTCAGCTCGCCGCAGTAATTCTCATCGTTGCCGCACTTGATCGACACGAGAGTGCCGTCTGGTACATCATCCAAAGCGATCACCTTGAAGGCACCCGGCAGCGACTTGTTGGATCGCCAGTGGTTGGGCAGGGCGCTGCACAGGATCGATGGGGAGCCGGTCTGGGCCAGTTCGCCGTGATATTCCTGGAGCATTTCGTGAAGGCTGGCGAACATGTCCGTCATCGAGCTGGGCATCTTGGCATTCGCATTGGAGTTGGAGTTCGAGTTTGAGTTGGAATTGGAATTGGAGGTGGAGTTGTTGGTGCTAAGATCCGGGGTGGAGCTACCCGTGCTGCTGGCCGAATGTGTGCTGGTATTGTGCGCCGGATTCGCGGAGGTGTTGTGTGTACTGGCGGCGCTCGATCCTGTGCTAGCGCCAACGACATTTCCGGCGGAAATGGCTGCCGCTGCTGCTGCCGCCGCCGCCGCTGCGGCCAGGACCTGTGTGTTATTGGCCACCATCGTTGGACCCGCTGGCAGATGCATCCTGTATCCGAATAATGTAATCCTTGGCTGTATTTCACGACACACTTGAATGCACTTTCTTTTGTTACAGTGTATATATGCACTTGGAAAAAATATTCAACGCGGCTGAGAGTGAGTTGGTGTTTCAAAAAAAATTATTGTGATTTTGGGTATTTTTTCAAAATTTCTCTGGGTCTCTTTCGAACGTTTCTTGTGGCGGATTGCTCCGGCTCTTTCGGTTTTCTCGGATTCGATATATATATTTGCTGTGTGCGTTCTCGACACGCTAAAGTCGCTGAGTGAACTGATTCTCTGCTGCGATCGCTGGCAGTATTTAAAGTGGACTGCGCTGCTGGCCGGGCCGTCGCTGCCGGCGTCGCCGCTGCCGTTGTATACCTTGCCCGCTTCCATCGAGCGCCATCCCGCTCTCGCGCATTGTCCTGGGCGGTATTGGCTACCTACACACGCACACACTTTTAAGGGTGCAAGGGGCGCAGGTATGTCTGTATGTGTGTATATCGAGCAACCACCATTGCCGCCGCAACAACAACCACAGGAAAAATTTCCCATTTTTCCATTGCGGTTCGTGGAGGGAGGGAAATACACAGCGCAGTGAAAACGGAGAGGAGGAAAAGAAAAAAAAAAAGGAAAAATAAAAATGCGCGACAGAGAGAGTCGAGAGGGTCGAGTCGAGTCGCGGCGGCGCTCTCTGTCTCTCCGGCTGGAAAGTCGCTGAAAAAAATTGCACCAAAGGAAAAACTCAAAAAGAAAAATCTCTCGTTTTCTCTATCTCGCTCCCCCCGCCGAGCTCTCTCTCTTTCAGTGCTGGCCGGCAGCGGGCGGTCTGGAAAATGTGTGTGTTTTTCTTTTCTTCTTCACGCACGCCAAAAGGAAAACGCACGGTCGTGCAACAGTTTCCCAGGTTTACCATTTCCCATTCTCCCTTCCATTTCCAATTCCAGCGGGGCGCGTGTTTCGCTGGCAGCAGGGGGGAGGAGGGAGAGTGTCGACGGGGGCGGCGTAGGTCCTGGCACAGGTACAAGAGGTCCTGCCACTGGACTAGCCAGAGCGAGAGAGGGAGAGCAATGTTCTGCCCCACAAGGGGGCGACGTCCTGCCGACGGGGCATGAGGACTCAATTAGGCCACGGCGAAGGGATCGTGCAGGACGACAACGGCGATCATTGGCAACAGCGATTGGAAGTGGGGAATAAATCGAAATATTATTAGGGATTATTCAGGATCAGGGATCTTATACAAGCTCTACATATTATAGACTAGATTTTATTCCGGAATGAGATATATTCTTGACTTTATAAGGATTATTTAGAAATACATCCTGTTTTATTTTTAAGGAATATTATGATCTCTATAAAAAATAAGGAGATATATACCCCATATGTCAAACATAAGAATTTAAAGAAGAGCAAATAAAGGTTATATAAATTTCCTTAAAAAAAAGTTTTCAAATGTGTTATAGGTAATACTATCTCAACCCTTTCTTTAAAATTAAGAAATACTCTCGCATTATAATATATGATACCTTCTAAGTGATCCTTTTAAAATATATAAACAAATAATTCATATAATATGATAAATGATCAATTTCATACAGAACCTGAGAGCTGCTCATTCTTTATTTTATTTCAAAAGAGTAGGTTGTAATCCTTTGTGTGTGTAAATGTCTCAAAATTAGTGTGTTATTCAAGGTAATCGGAAATCCCCGGCTGATCATATTACGGCACACCGATACTGATCCCATCTAGCTATATTCCTACCCAATGTTTTCCATCGATGCCGCCCAAAAACTTGTCCCATTCAAAACGATCTCGAAACTCGATCAACACTGATCCCTGGCCTGGGATCCCTGATCGGGAAACTGCGATCCAACTAACACCCTTTGTCCGGAACACGAGCTCTATCTTAATTTCGTTGCCCAGGATCGCTTTAATCCTGATGCTAATCGGGGCGATTATCCTGCGATTAGTCATGTAAATATTTGTGCGCCTTCTCTTCCAGCTTTTTGTCTGTGGCGCAATCCTCGCTCGAGTCTACAATTTCGTTTCCATTTTCACTGCCTGCTAAAACCAGATCATTGATTGGATCAGGTTTGATCTGATCCGGAAGTGTGATACTCGGAAGAATTGTATTTACTACATTTTAAAGAAAATCAGCAAATAAAAAATAGAAAACCCTATCTATTTTCTTAAGTATTATTTATAATTATTTTTAAATATTTTTAAATTTTATTTCAAACCCATTTACTTGCTTTAATTTGCTCAGTGCATCTCTCAAATCAAATGCCCGACAGGCCAAAAAATTGCGGCCCACCAAAACAACCTTAAAAACGAGGCCACAGGGTCCTCTATTTTTTTTATTTATTTTTTGCCCTTTTCATGGAGCCCTTTCCAGGAGGGGGGGACTGGAGGAGGGAAGCCAGGAGGAAGACCAACCAAAATGTCGCGAGAACGCGCCGCTCTCAGCAGGATAAATCCAACGCACACTTCCAATAAATCGCTGCTGCCGCTGCCTCAGTCGTCGCTGGCTGCGCTGCGCCATTGTACGCGCGCGGCCTCTTGCTGCGAGGGACCTTAGGTCCTGCGTTCCTCGGGTCCTGGGGTCCTTTTGCAGCGACACATAGGTCGCTCACAGGTTAGCGAGCGTGCGACAAGGACGCGGGCGAAATTCCCTGGAAATCAGCGCGACCGCCGCCGCTTGTCGCTTTTTTTTTTTGGATCCTGCTGCGATTCCTTGGCAATTTTCAGCGACAGGAGCCGCCGCAGCACGCGCAGATCCTTCCCGATCTCGTGGAATCACAAAATGTTGCCAACTGACTAACAGGTAGTAACTGTACTGTTCCACAGGAGCCAAGAATAACCCTTTTTTATTGCCATTTTTGAGGCACTCCCCACAAAAATAAAAAAAACATATAGCCAGGAGGGAAAAACAGAAAACTATATTCTACACTCGGGGCAGGTATATTAGGACCAAGAACAGGTAATGCAACCGCGCAATCTTAATCCTTTGCTTATGAAAGTCAATCGCCCGGATTAACCAGCACGCCCCGCAAATATTTTGGCCGATTAGCCGCCGCCACGGGCCATAAACTATGGGCCAAACACAAAAAATACGCCCATCCGCGATATTTTCAGCTACCTGATTTTACCAAAAACTCAGGGGATTTCGCTTTTTAGTGTGGCTCTAAGCCCGGATCACTGCGAAGGGATTAAACATACAGACCGGGTCGAGAAAAGCCTTATAGTAAATTAACTGTAATTAATTGTAAAACTCTTAGAGAGAAGTATTTTAGTTGAAATAAAAGATTGGGAATATATAGAAAGCTAGTTAGTATTAAGTTTAATTTTAAATATAAAACTACTCAAAACCAAGTTTTAAGATTAATATTAAGCTTAAGATCGGTTGGCAGTTTTTTTAAAGGTTTCCTTGTGATCTTTTTACTATGCTAGTTATTATTAATGATCCATCAAAATATATAGTTATATTTTCAAGATACTGTTAACATTTCAAAATTCTAAAAACCTTGTCATACTTTTTATGAATTTCTTCCATGTTTCCCAAATAAATTTCAAATAATTGTAACCCCAAAATATATGAAACCTTTGATATCTTAATAACCCCAGATATCCCAATATATATTAAAAATACATGTATAAATATAAAAATATTGCTTACCGATCACAACTCGAACTGACATCTTATAAAAACTGCGATCCATGAACTATTAGAAAGTGCTGAATATTCAAAGAACATATAAATGTGATCTACTATACCAAAGGTCTTATAATACCTTCCATCCCCCAATTACCATATCAATCATTTGCATTATACCAAAGATCCCTCCCTTTTTTTTTCAGGCAAAGTATGAGGAAAAGAGACAGCTGACCTCGGGGGCTGGGGGAGGATCTCTCTTCTTTTAGTTTTTTATTTTTTATTTCAGTTGGTAACCAACCGTTGGCCAGCAGATGGTAAAAACAGAATATATATATCCGATCACAGAGGGGTTGATTTATTAATAGAGCGAACGGCAGCCAAGCGTTAAGCGATCGCGCAAGAAACACAGAGAGAGAGAGAGGGAGACCTTGGCTCCGCCCCCCAGACCGCTCTCTCTTTCATCTCTCTCTCTCTCTCTCGCTTTCCCTTTTTACCCGTGGAGCTCTTCACTCACCTGCTAACTAGGCAACACTAAAGCACAGATCCTGAGGCCAAGGAGCGCCTAAAGAACTGAATCGAAGAAAAAAGACATAAAGCAGCGGGAAAAGAGGAAAGCTCTGTTGGCACCGCATGGAAATTCCAGTGGTGCAGGGGAAATTCTCGTAAAAAGAAAATGAAAGAAAAAGAGGCTCCCAATCGTCAGGCATAGCCATACCCTGAAGTTGTTGGGGTATTTATGTTCTAAGAATTGAGTTTTAAATACTTTCAAGAGTTTAAAAATATATTAAAAAATTTTGAATTAATATTTAACTATTCAATTATATTTTGTAATGTTTTAAATTGGTTTAAATATTTTAAAACAATTTTTTGTTTAATTATTTTTGGTGATTTTATAAGAAAATACTTTGAAGAATATTTTAAGAAACTTTAAAAAATTATTTAAAAACGTACCATAAATAATTTAAGACTTACAGGCTGTGAAAAATATTAAAAAAAACGCTTTTTGGAACAATGCTAAAATTTTTAAAGTTAACAACAAAATATTTAAAACAATAATAACATTAACAAGGCGTTAAATTTATTTATCTCAATTTGTTTTGCCCAAAAAAAAAAAACTTGTAGATATTCTAAAAAATTTTTTAATATTAAAAAAAAACTGCTATATCTAAAAATATTTTTCCCGTATTTACATTAAATATAAAAATTAACTAAGCCTAATTAAACAATAAAAAAAATTATTAATCATTATTTATACAATTTTAACCATAAAAGGGCACTTGACAAATTCGTCCTGCCAATTTTCCCCGTTCGGTTTCAAGTCAAAAAAAAAATTGTATAAAACCAACAAAAAAGTTGCCACCACAGTGAAAACACTGAGAGAAACCGGCAGAGCGGCGGCAGCGCTGCAACGGCGACTGCGGCGTTGTGTAAGTGAATTGTGGTTTGTTGTTTTGGCTGTGGCGCTGTCGGCGTCGCTGCCGACGTCGCTGCCCGGCCAGCAGCAACCCCCACCCCCGCGGACGGGCCGAGCAACCCCTAGGAAAAAATTACACCACAGCTCGGCTCACCACTTTCCATTGGAAAACGCGTGTTTGAGTGATTTTTTTGTCTTACTTTTGGGGGTGGAAAAGCGGGGAATGAGTGTATTTTTGGGTTTGGGTTTCCTTCTGTGTTTTTGCTTTTGTATTTGTCTGAGTTTTCGTTTTTTTATTTTTGGTTTTTCTTTTTTTTTTACCTTGGCGACACTCCCACAAAATTGTGTTTTGGTTAGGTGCCCAAGCATTGGCTGGCTCACTCCTCTCGCTCTCCGGTCTTTCTCTCGTTTTCCCCCGCTTTTCCAAGCCACAATTTTTCCTGGGCAGCTGTTTGCTGTTTCTTCACTTTTTATTGTTTTTGGCCCGTGTACGCTGCTTTTCCTGGCCGTATCCTTGGGACACATGTCACGACATTTTGTTTATATTTATTTCGTCGATCATTTGTGCTTCTTGTTTGCACACAAACATATTTCTTTCATTTTCATTTTCGTTTTTCCTCGATTTTCCAGCCCCCCTGCTTATTTACCTTGCCAACAATTGCCAGTAGCGGCGATCCATAACCATTTTGGGAGAATAGTAAGAGAGTTTTCTTTCGGGGCCCGCGACAATTAGCCCAAGGGAAAGTGGAGGGAGGAAAATGTTTCTTTTTTTTGGGTGAAAAACCATCTGCAGCTGCTTGATCGGTGTTGAAATCCTAATGATCCCTCGCGATTGTTACAAATGTCATCTACAAATTGTCTAAAAAATATATCAAAAGAAGTAGTATAAAAAAAATTTTAACAATGAAAAAGAGGAAGAGAGTGTTGCAAGTTGTTATTTTTGTGGGCTCAACAAAGGATCTGGGGTTATGTTTTGGGTTGGTTTTTATGGAGGAAAGACGAAGGAACCTCTCCACAGAAGGCGGGATGGGATCCTTTTGTATATCTTTTAATGAACTACAACTTTGGTTACTTTTGGAAACTTGGAAATGGCTTGATTTTAGTCTAATCCCTAAGGACTTGCAATACCTTAGGGGTTTTTTATTTTTAAATTTTGGAATATTATATTTATTTTAAATATTTTAAAAACCAGTATGCATAAAATTAAACCCTAACCAACCTGATTTTCCCAAGCGGATTTATTTCAAATAAATTTCCCATTACCAACCAAGCAATCCGCCTTTTTCCGCTTTCCCAAAAACCCGGTTCTTGCCCTGATTTCTTTACCCCCGGCGCTAACTTCTGAACTGCAACTTTTGGCTTTTGTGATTGAGACATGTCCTCTTGCTACATGGTATATATGCGGCATTATCTGGGATATGGCATATATATGTATAGCACGCTTCACTGTAGCTGTAGTGTGTGCTGGGTATGTACAAACCCTCGACTTTGATGGGCAGACAATGTGCAGATTAAAACTGAAAATCCGTTAAGCCCGCCCTTAAAAACTTCGCATTTAATGCGATTGCGACCCCTTGCGATAACTGGCAGGAAACGGAATCTCGGAACGGAACCAGTTTCCGTCTCCATCTCCCATTTTGATATATAGTATGTGAAAAATAGTATCGGGTTTCGTATAATTGGCGGCCATTTTTGAAGTGGCAAACAGATGCCTCAAATGCCGCAATTTTTGGTTGCAGGGGAGCTCTATACGTAGCCATGGACTTGGTGTTCCGCTTTTCCGTTGCTTTACTGCAGCTTTTCCTTGATTTTTCCCACATGTTTTTGCAAATTTTTTTCCCTGCCACATTCCCCTCATTTTTCCAGCCACTCTTGTAGTATTATTTTCTCCCAGGCAGGGGCTTAGACGGAAAAGGGGGGTTCTTTTAGTTAGTTGGTATAAAAAATGATTGACCTTTTAAAAATATGTATAACTCACATATTTATTTTTCAATTTTATTTTTAAAATTTACCTAAATTCATATTAAAGTTTTAAATTTCTTTTTTGATAAATTTGATTTTTAAATAGGATTTTTATGTTAGATTACCATATTTAGCATAAAAATAATTTTGTGACAATCTTATTTTTATTTTAATATATTTTTTAATACCTTTACTAAGCAATTTTTAATTCAAAGACTTTTAAATCTGATATTCAGTATCTTAACTGTATATATCTTATATTTCCGTCCCCCTCAAAATGGACGCCTCTGTGTGTCGTCCCCCCTTTCTTCGCCGCACGCGGCTCCATGACAACTCTTTTTTAACAAGCTTGCCTCTCTCTTTCGCTTTCTCCCTCGCTCTCGCTCGCACTTTCTTCTGGCAGCACCCCGTCTCTTTCTTTACTGGAAAATTGGAGAGCGCGTCTTGGAAAATGCTCCTGTTTCGTGTTTAATTTTTGTTGCTGGTAGGTTTTATTTTTTTTTTTTTTTCGCCTTGCTGCCTTCATCAGTGTCCTTTAGTCCTTATTTCCACCCCAAAAAAGAGCCAGACACCGAGTGGGTTAAAAGGGGTGGTCGCGAGGACACGGTGGCCAGCGTTGGGTTAAGGGGGGGAGGGTTGGGCTGGGGTGGGTAAAGGGGAAAGGGGGTTGGTGCAAAAGGCTGCGGCAGCTGCGGCCACAAAACTAGTTTGGCTTTGGCTTTGCCAGAAAGAGAAGACTGCGCCTGTCTGAAAGAGAGAGGGGGGGTTAGCCAGACAGAGACAGAGAGATCTTTATACATATTAAGCTCGAGAGGGAGAGAGAGAACGAGAGGGTAATGGTAAACCATATTTTCCACCCACTTTCTGGTTATTTCTCTGGTCGGGCCCGTCTTAGCCCGCTGCCAAGGGTTGCAAATCAAAACGCGGTTTGTTGGTTTGTATTTCTGGCCAAAGTCGTCGTAACTTTTCAAGCATCTCCGCCAGACAGAGACGGCTAGCTTGGGTGAGAAAAAGACGGCAACTAAAGGGCGCTGAATAATAATAACAAAAGAAAAAAAATAACAACAGAAAGTGTACATAGAAGCTTGACATTAAAGAGTTTTCCGCGCCATTATTGGCACTTGGTTGTACTGGAAAAATAGAATTCTGATGTATAATTTGACACATTCCCGTTAATACATATTTAAATATTTAAAACTTAACTAAAAATATACTTAAACAATCGTTTAAAAGTATCAATTTTAAAATTTAAGTTTCGATTTATGTGAATTAAATCAAGCTATAGCTACTATTTTTTATTAAATATATAAAACCCGCAGGGGAACCCCCTCTTTTTTCGCTGTGTGCTCCCTTAACCCTAGAGCACCCCCCTTGAATTTCCCAGCCCGCCTTCCCCTCACTGGAAGTTGTCAACTTGTATGCATAATTGCCTTGCATTTTTATGCCCATCTGTGCGCAGTTTTTTACGCTCTCTCTCTCTCTCTCTTTCTCTGTGGCCATCCCTGTCTCTCTTGGGGCTGACGGTGGGGCACTGTGGGGTTAAGCCATTTGTTTGGCGTCCCGTTGTTTGTGTGCAATTTTAGTTTGGGATTTTCGTGGCATTTTTGTGGCCTTTTGTCTGGTTAACCGTGGTTGGTTATTGGTCAACACACACAGTGACAGAGACAGAGAGAGTGGGCAAGAGAGAGAGGGAGAGAGACCACCAGTGAAAGGGGGAGGTGGAAAAGCGGGAAATGTGGGAGGCAGTTTGTCAATGGTGTAACCGCTAAAAAAATATTGACTTGACCAAAAATGCTTGATTAACTCCACATCTCGATTTAAATACGCACATTTAATCAGCGGACAAACAATGGGAAAGCCGGGAAAAACGGCAAGCCGGAAAACCGGAAAAACCAAAAATGACCGCAAAAAGTTATGGCGAAAGCAAAAAATAATAAAAATGTGGATATAATCGGTGTGAAAAATGTAAACGGATCCTGGTATGTGGTCTTGGGCAAAAAAAAAAACCAAGGGAAAGCATAAGAAAATTGGTTCTGGATTTTTTATAGCATTTCCAAAGTGTTGGAAATTATAATTAATTAAATGGGCAAGAAAAAAAGGAAATAAAATACAGTAAAAAACATCAGAATTATTTTTAACAAAAAACAATTCGTTAAATCTATGAATTTTATAACAAATTTAATTAAATTCTTTTACTAAACTTTAAGAAACAATTTAAATAATATTATATGTTAGTTTTAATAATAATATATGTAAAATAGAATTTTGTTTAATTTTTTTAAATATAATAAAAATATATATTTAAATCTAAAAACTCTTTTATGCAATAAAAAATTATATATATTAATTTACCCCCCCCCCCGCTAAATATTTTATAAATAAATAAAAAATATAAAATTAAATGATATAAACTACTTAATTAAATTAAACCCCTTATATCTTAATATAAAATAAATTAATTATCATTCACATAATTTTTTATCGAATTTTCCCCTCAACCTAATGTCATAAAATCGTTGCCCTACTTTTTTACACCTAAACCGCAGAAGGAAAAAAACAGAATAAACAAGGACACTGGAAGATCAGCGGGACAAAGGACGATCGAAGTTGTGGCTAAAAAGCCAAAAGCCGAAATGACAATGGGCCGCATCCATAAAACGTGTGCTCCAGTTTTTTGACCAATTTTTAGTGCAGTTTTTTGTGATGCCATCGTTTTTTTCTATGGGCCAACAATTGCAGACACAGTGCAAATTCGGCTTCCAGGGAAGGACGAGGATCCTGTGCAGCAATTATGAGGAAATGCAGAGCAGGAATTCTTGACTTTGCTACAGTTTTTTCTTTCTTCTCCCTGTTCCGCAGTTGGTTTTTATGGGCAGCTTGTTAAAAAAGAATCATAAAAATTATTTAGATCTAGATCAGGTCCTGGCAGGACCTCAAAATTCGAGGCCCATAAATCTCCGCACCGAGAACTGACCTACAAAAGGACGAGACAACGAAAAAAATAGAAACGCAAATTGAAATTCCCAGAAGCCGAAGGACTTGCGTAATAATTTGCATTTTTTTCTGCGCCTCCTCGAAGGAATTCCAATTTTTTTTTGTTTCGTTTTTCTTTTTTCGACGGCCTTCTTTTTGGCCTCTTCATTCATGGGCCCACGGAAAAATTGGCCTAAAAATTACCTAAGATGTGTAAAAACGAGAGCAGCCATAAATGCCCAGCAGCTAAAAGACATTGGTCCTCCTTACGTAAGAAGTCCGAAATGTCCTGCGGCGTTGGTGTTCCACTTTTTTGGCCAGCAATAAAAGTTGGAATTTTTGAATTTTTTCGCCCTAAAAAGATGGAGGAGGGAGGCAGGATATTCAAACTAATTGAGGCGGGTGGTGGCGGTGAGCCGAGCGCATCTTTATGATGGATTGATCCCTATGACCTCATAAAAATTTCACAAAAAAGAAAAACACTCTACCCAAAATAGAAAAAAAAAACTAAAGCAGCTAAAACAAGAAGTTTCAGAGAGAACAGGGCCCTAAAAATTGGTCAGGGAACTGGAGCAGCCAGGGAAAAATGGCCCAGGGTTTCCAGGTTTTCCTTTTTTTTTTTCTCTCGAAGCCAGCGCCACCTGCTGTTTATTGCCAACATGTCGCGATTTTTTTGTAACACAAAAAAGGGGGTGGTGCTCACATTCTAACCCCCCCTTAAAAAAACGAAAATACACAGCCGCTCGTTAAAGCCAGAAAACAAGAACCAAAAAAAATTGCAGCAGGAGCAGAAATGAAGAGGAAGTGGCGAATCCTTGTTGTGTTAATAATTTGACATTTTATTTGTCAAAAAAAAGAGAAACGCGAAGTAAACAATCAAAAATGCCAACACTTGGGCTATAAACAAAAATAAACAAAAAGAAAGAAAACAAAAAAGGGAAGCCAAGGCAAGCGGAAAATGGCTGAGGAACCCCCCAGTTTCCTTACAGCAGGGAAAAGTAGTCAAGTGTGAAGGTGGAAATTAAGAAAAACAAGCCTTGGCAAAAATATTTAAAATATTTAATCAACATTTAGAAAAATGTTGTAGGGTTATATATACCAAGAAGAGTTGGAAAAATACAAAGGCAATGTGAGAAAAGTATAGTAAAAATAAATTAAAATAAAGGAAAGATTTTCTAATAATTAAATTTGTAAAATTCTATATTTTTTATATTTTATTTATATTTTATTATCCCTATTAACAACAAAAAATTACCTTTTAATATACAGTCAAAAAATTAAGTTTTACAACCCTTTAGCCTTGCATTTATTGTATTGTATTGACCCTTCTTTTTTTTTGTGAGCAGAGGAAAAACCGTAAAACGGCTCCCCACAGTCTGCTAAAAATAAAATAAAACCCAAAAAACGAAATCGAAGTACTCCCCCGATATGGCGCATTATCGCTAAGAATTTCCATGTTCATGTAATTTGTTTGCCATTCCAAGTTGCGATTGCTTTCAGGGGGAACCCCCTTTTTTTGTGGGTGGGATGTTGCCTAAGGGTTTGGAGTTGGCGTTGGGAGGTGTCATAATATATGGACAGCGATTGCACAAGGCTCTTCACACACACTCACAGGTGACAAGGTGCAAGGGGTACGAGTCTACAAGGTACAAAGGGGTATAATGAGTGGCGAAAAGGTTGTTTTCCTTTAAGCTAGATATAAAAAAATCATTTAAATTGATCATTTTACTTGTTTAAGGGTTAAATTAAAACTTTTCCTAATTAAAAAAAAATATATTTTACTTTAAAATCTAATTTATTTCTGTTTAAAAATTCAAAAAATACACTTTAGACCCCAGTTTAATTCCTCTTTTTAAAAGCTAAACCCTTGATCCTGTTTTGGCTTAAAATTCCCCTAAAAATAGGTATCAAAAGGACGAAGGAAACACGGTTAATTTCGCAACTCGTTTGTATGCTTAGCATGATTACATTGGGCTACCCCCAAAGTTGAGTTCCGTATGCAAAACGTTTCGTGTTCGGCTGTTGTTTATTTATTCGCACCCCCACCGCCGCCTTCCTTGTTGCAAAGTAATCCTTTCCGGGGGCTGCAAGTGCTCAACTGAGGCGTTTCCTTAACCCCACACGGTGTACCCCCTTTCACGCTTAACCCTCCTGCACATTTCTTGGCCCTGTTTGCTGACATTTTCGCGTTTCGGGTTTGTCAGCAACGTCCTTGCCGGCTGTCATTCCATTTTGCATTCAAAGGGATCTGGGGTGCACGAAGGCGAGGGGGTGGGAAAAGGGGAGCCTGGGGTGGGGAGGTGGCTTGGCAACACTCAAGCGGCACAAAAGGTGATTGCGATTGCGAATTCCGTTGACGTTTTTATGGCGCATTCAGTAAACCAAACAATTGCCAAACCCGAAGGCAACTCCTTCGCTAGCAGCTATGCACAGCAAAAAATGGGTTAAGAAAATTATTATATACAATATTAAAATATACAAGCATGTAATTGTAATTATAAAATATATAATAAATATTTTATAAGTTCAAAATAAATCCTAAATTTGATTTATTCTCATTTTTAAATTTTTTATAACAAATTAATTATTTTAAAAATATATACAAGCTAGATATACACTTAAAAAATTATTTTAAAAATCAAAAATATATTTCCTCCACTTAAATAAATAAATATCATTTAAATTTCAAACTATTTCCAATATTTTCCTCAATTTAGCTTAGAAAAGGATTCAAATGTATAGCCAAATGTTTTCCCTGTGTCCCAGGACTATCACAGGACACTGGGACACCTACCTACCATTGTTGACTTCGGAACTCAGCTCTCAACTCCGCGACAGTTGAACACTTTTTGCAACAACAAAAAAAAAAGGACAACAGGCAAAAAAAAAAAGGATTTGCTCGAGCATGAGCACCCCCGCGCATTTGTTTTTTACTCGTTTCTTGTTCGTTTTTCTTTTTGCAAATTTTTATGGTTTGTTTAACAAAACGCAACGTTATATAAGCGACAGTGGAGTTTTAGCCAGAAAACAGGAAGGGCAAATATCAACACAGAACCCTCCTAAGATGGCGAAGGATGAAGGATGGAAAGGATGCGGTGAAGGATTGCCGGGGCAAGAGTTAGTGGGAAAGTGTCCTTGACTTTCCGCCAAGGATGTGAAAAAAAACACTGGAAAATTAACTCTAATATTCCGCGGAAATTTGCAATCATGCAATCTTAGGTTCCCAATGCCTTCAATGAATGCAAGGTAAAAGGGATAAGAGTCCTTTGTAAAAGGACTTTTCATGTTTAGTTGTTGGAATACCCATAAATATAAAATACAATAATAAAAAATATACAACTAGCTGGTTTTTCTTACAATTTTTATTGAAGGTAAAAGGTGAGGCTTGAAAAGGAAAGTCTCAATACCTTTAGTTTGTACACCTTGCTTCGTGAAATTCTATAAAAATATTTGTAGTAGTAAATTACAAATAAAAACATTGAATCATGATAAATAATTAATAAAGTTTCCTTTTTTTAACTAGTTTAAATTTTGGAATTAAATTAAACATTTTTTGCTGATCTTTTAAAGCCTTAAAACTGTTTATTAATCAGGAAATACATTGGTCTTAATGTTTAATTATATTTTTTAAAATTAAAATTCTGAGAAATAAATATTTTTAAATGCTCATGGCTTTTTTCAATTATCTGAAAGATGGGTTTCACTTTCAAGAAGTCCCTCAAAAATCTTCTTAAAAAAATCATTTGTTATCCTTCTGCCTGCTCATCATTAACATAAGAGTCCGACTTCAGTGTTACACGTATACATATCAGCAGCAGCAGCATCCCTGTTCCAGGACCCATATCCACATGTGGCAGCCTTGAGTGGCCACTTGGCTTTGGCACTCATGTAAATCGACACAAATCGCTCGACAAATTTGCCATAAATCCGAATCATTTGCCCGGATTCTCATTTCGCCAAATGTCAAATGCACATTAACGGACACACAGAGGGGATAGGCGGAGGGAAAACTATTTGACGGGGGTTGCGGAAAATGGTAAGGGGAAAATGGCAACAGCAATGAGCATTGAGCATTGAGCATGAGATTGCCAAACACCAGCGCACACACACACACACACAGAAAATCGGACAATGAGTGACAGCCGCCAGCCGGGGCGAAAATTGCAAAATTGAAAATATGACAACACAAACGGGTACCGGTCGAGGTCCTGGGTCCTGAGTCCTGGTTCCTGGACAGAGGATCCCTTCAGATTTTTGGATTTTCGATTTTCAGGGAAAACGCAGCTTCCCGACCAACGTCCTTGTCCTTTTCGCATGCCGTTTTCCTGTTTCCTGCCAATATTGTTTGACATCCAGCCGAAGTTAAGCCCTGGCCCTGAGCCCGATACTGAATCCGAATCCGATTTCGAATCCGCTGCTAGCGTTTCCCAATTGTCAGCCCATCCATCCAGCCATCCATCTATCCATCTCCCTGACCAACAATTGAACATATTTCGCTGACATTTTAATTAATTTGGCACTCTGGACTCTTGCTTCCTCTTTTTTTCCTGGTTTTTCTAGGGATTTTGTTTTGGGGGGATACTCCGCTTAGACAGTTGCAACATTTAATAAAACTTAATCGCCAAATTAAATGACAACCACTTCTGGGGGAGATTTCTGAAGAGAGGAAGGAGTATGCTTTGGTTCTTAAATCAGAAAGGTAACGAGGTGGGAAATGGGGCGAGAAAATGTATACACAAATACTAAGCAGATATATATTATATATATAATTTATATTTAAGTAATTTAAAAAATATTTTAAATATAGTTTATATCCACCCTAGGAAATCCTTTCTCTTTTAAAGACAATCCTGACTTTATCATATATATCCTGACGCCATATCCCTGACTGATTCGTTTTCTCGGGCGATTTGTCCGCGACTTAGACGGGGTATATCTGAAAATCAAACAGATAAATTGCTGGCATTTTCCGCTCACGTGTGCGTGTGTGTCTTTCCCATGCAAGTGTCGTATCCTTTCACTCCATTCACCCCTTTTGCAACCCCTTTTTTCCGGTGGGTGCTCTGGTTTCCTGTGTTCCAGCCATGAAAATAAATTGGCATTATTAGGCGAGGCGGCTCAGCGAAAATTGATTATTGACAAAAGTCGCATTAAGCGGCGTTTTATGAGCGAAAAAAAAGCATGTCCTGAGGCCTGGCATTAAGGTTCGTAATGCGGTTCAAGCTGTCCTTGAAATTTCTTTCACATAAAAAAAGAGCAAAGGATACTATGTCTGTGGGAGTTTTTTTTTTTTAGAAATTATTTAAGGATATTTTTATTAAGCACCGAAAAAAAAGGAATATGCCTCTTTAAATAGATACAAAAATTTCCAAAGACTATTTCTAGTAGCTTATTACTTAAATCTTTAATAAAACTTGTATTTCTTCGCTTAAATTTCCAAGTAATTAAAGAAAAAGGAGCAACTTTGGTGTTTAATTTGAATTCCAGCACCTTTTTACTTGGCTCACTCTGCATTAATTATGAGAATCTGTCGCCTGGGGGTGCGAAAAACTTCTTAAAGTTGCCGCCTGCATAATTGAACAGGTTGCCAGGCAGTATATATACTTAAGGACCTTCGCATAATTAATTTCAATTACGATTTTGGCTCCCCAGTTAAGAATCCTTCTTCTGATTTTCACCACCACTTTTCGCTGTGACAACTCCTTGCAATTTGCTGGCGTTTTTCCCGCGCTTACCTGCCGCTGACACAGGACACAGCCTTCTGTTTCTGTTTCTGTATCCTTTCTAATTTCACTCTTAATCCTTTCGCTAGCTGTACGCCACTAATCCGGCCGAGTTTTACGGGTGCCGGCGGCGGTGGCCAAAAAGGGACAATGGCATCATCTATAAAAATGACAATTGCAAACAACAATGACGACAATCGCGGCAAGGGCAAACAGTAGTATGTGTGTGCGTCCCAGGACATGCACTCACTCCTTTCGCAGTGATCCTCAATCCGCGATCCGCGATCTGCGATCTGCGACCCTTTTTCACCTTCACTCCTTTTCGGCTATTCATAATTAGTTGCAGGCAATTAAGGCAGCCCCCGCGGTTGCCAGCAAGGACATATCCTGACCAGGATAATAGGCTCCTGAGAGAGACAGAGAGAGAGAGAGAGCACTAGCTGGGCGTGGCCAACTACAGCAGAGAGTGTGTCCTTTTGCAATTTGTTTATTTTGAAAACACAGCCGCACCCCTTTCGCCAGGATCGGCAAGGAGTATACATGATCCCCGGATTCCGTTGCCTTAATCCTTTGACTCCGATCGATCGATCGTCCTTAGTCCGGCTTTTTCCGGAAAGTGTGGCTTACTTTGGTTCCGCTGCTCTCCAAAAATTTGGTAATTAACATTTCGCCGAGGGCGTGGTCCTTCGCCCGAAGTCTAGAGACCCGAATCCTGAACCCGAAACCCCTTGAATCCCCGAAAATCAAGGCGATGCGGTGGGTGAGGCCCAGCAAAAGGGTTTAGTTTTAATTAGCTGACTTTGGACGCGCCTCGTTGCAGGAAAAATGCTGGAAAATCAGCGAAAGTGTCACAGAAATCAGTGAAATTCGATTTTCTCGGGGCGTGACGTTTACAAGAGTTTTAAAACATGAGAGAAAATAAGGAAAACAAAGTTAAAATTGTTGAAAACTAGGGATACTTTTAAGGTTATATGGTATATTTTACTTTAATTAAAAGTTAAGTTTAGTTTGTTGAGTTTATACAATTTTTTAGAATTTATATTTAGGTAATTTATATATTGTTTTTAATACAAAAGAGTCTAAATTAAAGAGCTAACTTATTTAAGACTAGGAAAACTCTCTGAGAATGTCAGGAAAGTATATAAGATACAATTTTTATTGTAAATATTATTTATTAAATATTATATATAATTTTAAAGACTAGTTTTAACTTAATCTCTGAAGAAATGTCTTCAAAAATATATTTAGAAACGAATAAATTAGCTAGAAATTTTGAATTTTTAAATATTTTCTATCAAGTTTTGTTTGATATTATTATTTTGTGAAAATAATTTAAAAGATTCTCAAGGTTTTTCTACTAAACTCACAGCATTTTAATCGAATTCCACCTGTTTAAGAAAACCTCCTTGTTTTTGTTTTCAAAAATATGCTGTTTTCTTACCTTTCAAGTGCACATTCTTGTAATTCTTCTGTCATTCTTCTGTCTGAGATTCATTCATGGCACAAATGAAAACATCTTCATTGGCAGATGCCACCCAAAATTATTGGCCAAGAACTCTTTTGTGGCCATTAACTAATGGCCCAAGGATCGGAACAAAGCCAACGCAGGTGGCCCTTGGCTCTCAGTGTTTGGAGTGTTTCTATTTACTTGTTTCAGTTTTACTTTTTCTTCTTTTTTTTTGTAAATTTTTGGTGACTTCATTTGGCCACACACACCCAGGGTAATGACAACAATTAGTGCAGCCGGAATTCGGTCAGTGACTAAACAGGATTTCAGCAGGACAAACACTCGACAGCATAATCAGGCAGCAGCAGGAGCAGCCAACTGCCACGTGGGGCGTCCCAGGATCACCAGGACATCACCAACACTCTCACAAATGGCGCAAAAATCGCAGACGCAAACGCAGACACTTCAATTATGAGTAAGGTAAATATTTGTATGCCAACAACGCAACAGGATATCAATTCACCGAAGCATTATCAAAATCAGCCCATGTGCAATGTGTGCCCATGCGTTTTGTCCTCCTTTTCCTTTTCATTACAAAATTTCCTTCTCTTTCTTTTCTTTTTTTTTTTTTTTTTGAATAACTCAATTTGACACAAAAGTCAATGGATGAGTAGAAATGCGGAATCGAAGCAGCCGCTGCCACCCCGGAAGCCAAGTCGAACTGGAGTGCCAGGGTATTGTTTTGGCCAGATCAACGGGAGGCCCTCAGGATGTGCCAGGACTTCCTAGCTGGGATTTTTATTAAGTACAAGTTTTTTTTTTTTAATTTTTAAGAACCTTAGATTTACAAATATCTTAGTATTCTTCTTTAAAATGGGAGAATCTTAATTTAAAATATTTTATAATAGTTTTTTTAATAATAAAAATTAATAAACATATTAATAAAAAAAAACCATCAAATAATATAAACAAATTAATATGAATAATACGATTTATTGAGAAAAACCTGATTTTTAAGCTTTAAAAAATAATAAAATGTGAAAATAAAAATAAAATTATGTACCTTTTGTGCCTAAATGGAGTTATATATCTTAAATAATTTATAAAAATAATTTTAAAAAAAATTAAACAATAAATGACAAATGAAATAGATATATAATATACAATTTAGTATGGAAATCATTACTTTAGAGATGTAAAAATTATTAAAATAATATAATAAATATCAAAATATGTATCTTTTGTGCCTAAATGCAGTTATATATCTAAAATAATTTATTAAAAAAATAAGAAATAAAATAAAACAATAAATGACAAATAAAATAAATATAAAAACAATTATTTTAGAGCTTTAAACAAACATGGAAAGTGAAAATAAATATCCTATGATATATTTCCAGACCCAAAATGAACTCAAATATTATTCCTACAAACACTAACCATGTACAATTGATATTTGATATTATTTTGTGCATCTCCCCTTATTTGTTATTTTCTGCAGCATACATTTTTTGTTTCCCTGTTTTTTGCGCACACTTTTGATTCCGGGCAGCTGTTGTTGGCCTTCTGCCTGGATTTACGGCTAAGGATCGCCGGGATCGTCTCGAATTGCGTAAGCCATAAAAATCCAGGCCAGGACAGCAGCAGGACAAGAACTTCTGCGAAGGAGGAGGAGGCTGCCCTCGCGTGTCAGCCTAAAAAACTGCACACAACTGGAAGAAGTTCTTCGCACAAAAAAACACAACAAAAAGGATATATCCACGCGTCATAAAAAATAAACAGGACAAAGTTCTGCGAAAAAAGCAAAAACCGAACCGAAAACACGCAAAAAATTTTCGAAAACATTACGCAAAACGCGAACCGAGACTGTAAATCAAATAATAAACTCAAATAAAAAATAACGAAACTTGCCTTGGTTATGGTGGCCCTTGAGTTCAGTTTTTTAGTTCTGTAAGTCAGTTTTTTTCCTCTAGATCTTTTTTTGCGAACATTTTTACCACGAAAAATTGCTATAATATTGTTTTTGGCCAAGAGGGATCAGCAGGTTTATGGCCCACAGTCGAGATGATGTAACCGTGGACTCCTTGGCCAGGATCCGGGATCAGGGATCATAAAGTGTGTGCGGCTGCTAATGAAGTGTCCGAGGGTTTGGGAAAATCAAGAAAGTCTGAAGAGAAATGTAATATTAAGGCTATCATTCAACTATTTTCTATTTCAATTTATAAATATTTTTTAAATAGATTTTACTTAGATTTTTTCCCATCTACGTAGGCCTGGGAGCTAAAATGTCAATGCCCTCAATATTGGAAAAGTAAAACATTCATTTTTTACCTAGAATTCGTTCGGTTTACTTCCTATTTTTTTCGACGAAAGCCAAGCAAAATTAACAGACAAAACAATGTCGCTGAAAAGAATCCAAACCTTTAAAATTGCTGGTTGCAGTAAGTCTAAAATTTTACGTTATTTTACAAGTTCTTTCGCGAAATATTATTTTGTTTATTATTTCAGAGACCTTATTCAATAATATCGTAGATATAACCCGTCGCATGTACGCCGCTAGTCGCCCTAAAGAGGTTCCTTTGACAGGATCCCCCTTTGTGGAGCAGCGTCGTCGGTCCAACACCTCGCTAGCCCACCTCACCGCGCGGTCTCCCCACGCCTTGTCCCAGTCCATTGCCGACGGCAGGACGCAGCAGGAAGAGCGGCCGTTGCCCCAGCACGAGCCTGGACTGTTCAGTCTCATGCCACCGTTAAGGAGCACCAATCCAAACTCCTTGATGTTCCAGAAGGCCATTTTAAATAGGGAGCGGAGGCCGTTCTGCTTGCACGAGGACCCTCCAGTTAAGAATGTCACCAGCGTCGAGGTAAAGGGAAGCGAAATGCAAAAAAAGCTGCTAGATCTTCTGGATCAGCAGAAAAAGTTGGACAAATGGCGGCAAGATTGCTTTGATCGAAGGAGCGACCGGAGCAGGGTCAGGCTTAACCAAGAAACGTCCAGGAGGATTTCAAGGAACCTTGAAGAGCGGGTAGCAGCCAAGGACCTGGGCAAATGGGAGGCCCAGGACCTTTTCCGGCCAAGTGCTTTGGATTCCGCAACGTTTCTGGTAGCCACGAGGCAGGTTGATAAGTCGCCTAGATATCCATGGTGGCATGGAAGAATGACCACCTATGGCAGCTACAATCCAGACGAGGAGTTAGGCCATGAGCAGGTAAATTGCTACAATATATATAAATATAATTCGATATTTAAACGTCTCCGATCTCTATCTGCAGACTATGCCAAGCCCAGATTACACCTCCTCGTTTCAAAATCCCGGGAACCAGGGCATTATGAACACCATGCGACCGGTTTATCCTGGAGCATTCCAGCCAACGGAATCTATAAACGTTGTGCCCTCTCAGGAAACCCAAAGGGTTTCAGCTTTATCAAAGCTGGACAGGGCCCGGGAGGCATCGGATCTAGCGAGAAAATCACGGATGCCCCAATGGATGGCTAGAAAACGTTGTTAAAAGCGACAATAGCGACTCGAATCGTATCCATCATTATGTTGTCAAATCTTTAGTGTGAATTTTGTGGAATATTCGTGTTTGGACCAAACCTCATCTCATGCCACGAACTTCAAACTAAACAATTTTAAGCTCTACTGCTAATCTTGCAAGACGCCTTTGCATTTACTGATTGCTGAACGGATGTCTTGTGATCAAGGAAGAACGGATTTTTAATAGATGACATGGAATCCTGACTAGCTTGAGCTATATTCGGAGATCTGTTGAAAATCTACTGTGAGTTGGTTGAATATTTATTTGGAAAAGCACTAAAAGACTTACATTACAGACATATTCTTCCAGCACTCCTTTGTCTCATTGGACGCCTTGCAATTGAGGAAGAAATGATTTTTAATGGCTTGACGTATTATGATTGATTGTATGATCATCCAAAATGTTGAACAAACCTTGAGTGATTATGTAGTAGTCAAGCTATACTTCTCTTATACACAACTTCCTTATCAAAATTGTAAAATTTGTAATTTTTACCACAAGCAACTGCGTCAGTGATATTACTTTTTTGTAAATCTTTGTGTAAAAAAAACTATTGCCAGAATAACGGTTTGAATGTCTTTTGTTGTTCAACTTGGTGTGTGTGTGTGCTGGCATGATTAGCGTTTCTTTTTTTCCTCCCGAATGATGCCAATTTTCCAACTAACAAATTTTCCTAGTCTTTTCTATATTTCCGTGTGTGTGTGTTCCTTGGGTTCAAAGGGTTTGCCGAGCCAAAATATTTTCATTAGGGCGTTAATTATGTTTGAGCCAAAACATATCCATCGATGCCGCCTTGGATTCCATGTAAAAGGGACCTGGCAGGACATTTTGTATACCTCAAGCATGATCGGCAGATTTCCACGTGACCACGACTAATGGTTGCATCTTCCTAGCCGTTTTTGCTAATCATCTGTAACAAGAATGCAAAAAAGAAAAAAAAAAAGGGGTGGAGTTGGGTGAAACCCGAGGGCTCCGACGGAAATAAATGTAATTTATAACGACCGATCCAGACAATGCAACTGCAAAGTTGCAGACTTTTCAGTCGGTGAAAAGGGGAGAATCGAACAGAAGTTGGCACTGGAATTAAAACGAAAAATTGCAATCCACCCTGTCATTAGATGCCATCAATTGTTCGCAGGACTCTATTGTCCTTGACTTTGGCGAGGGGATCGAGGGGAGAGCGGAGTACCGAGAGGGGCTCGTTGACAGGGGGATATAAATGTTGTGATTTCTTAATTTTTGTTTGCATTTTTCTCAAATTTAGTAGGCTGTTGAGGTAATTACACTAATTATATGGCTCCGACTCTCAACCTTTTAGGGGTAGTTCTCGCTTCCATCGGAGGTCATCGTATATCGTAGCTCAGAGAAGCGGGAATCACTTGAGTGGGATAGTATGTACATATGTATGTTGTGAAAGTAAGTAGGCGGGTGTTAAGGGTCCGACACTATTCCGGGTGGAACTATCATAATTAATGGATCCATGCTTCGTCTTGGGTTTAGAGGTGCTTAGAGACTCTGTTTTACCATATTTCCGTCAAAAAACAAGCTCAGTTTAAGTTATTTTTTCAATTTCCTAGCATCAGGGATGAAAAAGATTGTTTTCTATCCCACCGAGTTGGTCATTACACAACTAAGTAGAGGCGAGAACACGCCACCCAGGATGGGATGACAGAAAAAGTCAGCGGGTTGGAAAAAAATAAAGATATTACAATTGAGTTGGAGATGAAGTCGACATTGTCATCAACATATAAATGACAACTATACCCCCAGAGGGTTGGTTGTTCCTTGGATTAATGGTATCAGGAGTCATGGATCCTGTAAAAACTTCAATCTAACATATCTAAATGAGCAAGAATATGTTGCCAGGCAAAATGTAGCTAAACAAATGTTGCCAGAAACCGCTTTGGTGCTGCTTCGCAGTCAAAGTAAGATGAGTAACTTCAAATGCAGAAAACAAATCGCAGTAGTCTGGAAAATACTGTCTTTAACATTTTTGATTCTATTAAAACCCTCTAACTCCCATTCAAATCGTAGCTATCATAGCAACAGTATCAAACGCTTTCGAAAAATATAAAAAAGAATATCCCAAGTCAAGTCTATATATATTTTTTAGGACAACTGATTAATAGGATTTCGCGTAAATTTCAAGTCTCACAATGTCGCACAGAGAATCCATGTAAGTTCCAGCCGCAGCTCGACAATATATGTAGTTTCAGCTCAGTAAATCTAGCCTTCCAGCTCCAGATCCACCGAGACGGATACCCACAGGATCAGTCTATACGAACTGGCCAGCTGTCGGGCCGAGAACTATCTGCTTAAGCAGAGGATGACCGAGTGCGAGGCCACCATGCAAAGCCTCAAGCAAATGGTCGCCACCATTGCGGACAAGCAACTCGAGATCCTTGGCGAGGTGAAGGAGCTGCGCAAAAACTGTGCGCCGTCCAAGATCCAAATAGTGGACTCATCGACATCGACCGTTCACGATGGCTGCATGCCGGACTCTGATTCCGACGACTGGAACTCCCAGGTCTTCTCCCCATACTTTTCGCCGCTGGCCTCATCCGATCCCGAGCTTGATCCCCCCCTGGAGCAGTATGATCTGGGTCGCAATCGTGGTCCGGCATGGAGTATCCTGTATTCCATCAAGGAGGAGAATGAGCAAGAGGATTCTCAGGAAGATGTAATGAATTATCAAGTTGAACTGGACCAAACGGATGCTCAGCCTGTGTCGCAGATTTACCAGCATCGCCTGGAGGACACCTGGGCTGACGAAAGCGACAACTAAGAGCACTCGCAGCTTTAAATATATATAATGTACAACTATACAAATACATAGTTAATATGAGCAGCAGCTGACAAGGACAATAGGGGTTTCTAGGGGGAGGTTTTGCCCACTCTTTCCTGCTGGCAAATGACCCGAGACTTTAGACATCATCATTACCATGAAAATCCGTGGAAAAATCATCATCAACAAAATGAAATGCATACGAAATGAAATTGAACAAATGTATATATATATGGGTGGTGTTTTCTCTTATATATGTATGTATATATTGTGTGTGTGTTTTTACTGATGGCCGACTGACATATTTTATGCATTTGGCATTTTGGCTGAAGTGGCGGAATCAAAGCCAGAGCCAGGGACAGCTCATAAATAAGTAAATAAAATGCTGCATAATTTATGCATTTAATGTAAACAGACAATTTGGCGCAACTTTTGGGCGGCAGTGAAGAAGGAGCTCAAGACATTCATGTAACAAGGAAATAAGGTTGCGAGGGTAGTTTTTAAAATTAAAACGGTCAACCGAAAATATTGAAGGGAGAAAACGTTCTAGAAATAGTTACAAGGAAACTATAAATGCAAAAATTATTTGTTATATATAAATAAAAATTCAAAATTAAAAAAAAAAAAAAAAACTTAAAAAAATTCATATATTTTAAAATTAATTAATCCCTAATATTATTTTATATTAATATACAAATTTAAGATATTAACATATATTTTAGCATTTTTATTATTATTATTTAGTTTTATTAAGAAAATTAGATATACAGATTTTTAGCTAAAATTTTTACATATAAAAAAACCGTCTGGCCATATTTTATATTTTATAATATATATATTTTCCTATAACATATACTATTTATTAAGTAAATGTCCAAAAAGTTCAAAATTGCATTTTAATAATTAATATCCATAATATCCCAGAACTGTGTAAGCGCCCCTCGCTAACCTTATTCAAAAATGATTTTAGCTGACAGCCAACAGTCAGCGCCGTGTCAGAAATCACAGGCAAAAAATAAAAAACACCCAAAAGAAATGCGAACAAGGTCTTGGGGTGTGGAGAAAAAGTGAAAAAAAAGATATATATATATATAAAACCAGGACGAAGGACGAGAGTCCTGAAATAGGGGGAAAGGGAGAGACGACGGGAACGGCAACGGGAACGGGACAGGCACTTGATGAGCAAATCAGGGCCATGGTTCATTGACGTAGCAAATTGGAACTTCCTCTGGGAGCGGCGATGAAAATGATGACAAGGATGTGAATAAGGACGAAGGACTCCCAGAAGAAAACTTAAGTAGCGCCAGGTAAAATGGGAATGGATGTGGAAGTGGAATGAAAATGGAAATGGAACCGAGAGAGAACGAGAGCGGAAGTGCAGTATCCGAGAATGTTGTATCTGAGAGATACGCATATAAATGTAACTGATAAGCGAAGCATGGCGAAGTGCGGCAACTTCTTGGATTACAAGACATTCAATTTTCCAATTTTCCATCGCCCAACCCCTTGCAGTTGCCCTCCCTCCTCCCATTCCCATTTCCCCTTTTGAATTAAGAGAGCACAAGTTGCCGCATTCATTCGCCAATATCTGTCGCATCTTTTGTGCATGTCCCAGGGCCCCCGAGTTTGTTTACCCCTCGGATGCGCAGATACAAAGATGCGCAGATACAAATCGCATTACAGATTACAGTGCGAAACGTGTGCGAAACGATCTGCCAGTTGATCTAGCGATGAGCTCGTAAAAATTACATCTCCGAGGATGAGAAACCGAGCCGGGTGCCCCGACTGCCTGCCTGCCTGCCTTGGGAACATCAAAGCGCAGGGAAACTGCTTACATAAACCGTACTTTGTTGTTGCCCATTAAAAATGAATGATCTTAACAAGAAAAATGGAATTAAACGATATTGGAAAATAAATTAAAACAGCGAAAAAGGAGCACTTTGCATGTGCTTGGGATTGGTTATATCCTTAACATCGCAGGATACTACTTGTAAAGTTAGCAAAAAAAAAACAACTTCAGCTTAAGATCTAAGCTGACAACCAGCAGTTCCAAGTACTTTATGTCTTATATATTTCTATTTAGTTTTTTTTTTTTTTTTTTTTTTACAAAAGAAGCTTAATAAAATTAAAATAAAAATAAACGAAAATGCAAAGTAAATTGTGGCACAAAAAATATGCCTAATCACTCATGAATCACCATGTCAATTATACTAATTAAAACAAAAAACAAAAACAATTAATAAACTTGCTAAAAAAAAAGATGTAAAAAAATAACAAGATAAATTAAGAAAAGAAAATAAAATTATTCAAGTCCACCCGGCTGAGCAGCCAAGACTTGAATGAAAATATGAAAGGAATATGTTTGGCACGAAAGGTTTTCACAAAACCGAAAAGTCAAAGCCTTCTAAGCCATTTCGGTTAAATTACAGTTATATTAGCTTACAGGATCCAAAGGGTTGCCATGGGGTTTTCAACAAATTAAGCACTTTATTATATATATATATTAAATACATATATTAATGATTATATGATTACTATTTTAGTTTAATATTAATATTAACTACTTAATAAAGTATTAAAAATAAAATATTTCCCTTTGGGTCTCTAATTCTTGACATTCCCAACAAATTTGGGTAACCTTTTCCCCATTTTTGAAACGAAATTCCCTCCGAATTGAGCCATAAACGATGGTCCCTCATTAATAACCATAATTCCGATGGCGCTTAAAATATGTTTGACAGCCTTAATTGGTGCTGTCTTTGGAGATCGACGCTTGAGGATCGATGCCAACTGGTGACTGCTGAATGGTTAATGGATAATGGTTAAACGGCTAATGGCTACTTCCGCCCCATCGACTGGACATGTGCATGTGCACTGGGATCTTCGCATTTTCGCCTTTTCCCTCGTTTTTTTTTTTTTTAATTTAGTAATTTGGGCTCATTAAAATGGTTCCGCCACCAGGCGAGAGCAAAGTGTCATTCCGAAAAGGGGAACGCCGCGACATGTGGGAAATGAGCTATAAAAAATATATATATATATATATATGTATTTACCCATATGTAGGGGCGTCAGAGGGCCCAGGAAATCGAGAGACAATAGAATTGCGGCGGTAATTGTTGGCGTTGGTCATGGTGAACCGTAACAACAGCAACTGTCAGGGGGACCCTTTGGAGGAATCGGAAGAAAAAAAAAAAAAACAGAAAAAAAGAAGGCACCGAAAACCCCGAATTAGGGGAACGGCTGGGACAAGTGCAGGGCCAAGGGACGCGGAAAAAAGAACACGTGCGTGGGAGTAGGGGCTCTAATTAGGCCCAGAAACAGTGGAATACACAGCGAGATAAATTCATTTTAAAATTTTTAAATTCAATACTTAATTGGTGAAATATGTAAGTTATAAATAAATAGCAGTTTCTATTTAAGGTGAATAAAAAAAATAAAATTTTAAATTTAGAAAAGTGTTTTAAATTGTTACAAAATGAAGCAAGCAATTAAGCCAGCAACATCAGCTTGCAGATCTAGAATTATCATTTTGCAAATGGTCTTCATATAAATAAGATAATTCAAAATCTTCTGAAAATAACAGAAAAAGAAGCATTAAAAAATATAAATTTATCTAGATATTTAAATTTGTAAATTTTGTATATCTTAATTAATTAATTTTAACTTTTAGTGTATAAATATTAATAATTGTTCGTTATATTTTTGTATTATTTTTTATTTTTAATTATTTTTTTTTATTATTATTTTTATATCTATGATTTTTGGCATATTTGTAACGTTTTTCATTACCTCAACTTCACCTTAAGACCTGTAATTTTTCACTGTGCACAACCTCAACATCTGGCTATAGCTTCACCCTTTCGGGCTGGCCGTGTTTGTTGTTACTGTGATGTTTGCGTAGGTTTATGTAAATTAGCCCAAGCCCAGGTCGATGGGTCAGCGCAGGAGGCCGAGGACGCAAATGATTCCCAGAAGGCAACAGTAACTGCAACTGCAAATGCAACTGCAACTGCGTAAGGAGGCTGGGTGCAACTTTTTCCCTTTCATTCACACAAATGGTAAAACAAATGTTTAAGCACTGAGAAAAATATTTATAAGGTATTAAAATATTAACTAATGAAAATATTTAAACTAATTTAGAAAGACTATACATTTTTTTATATAATAAAAAAAAAACCTTTTTATATTCTGTTAAATGTATTTTGTACATTTTAAATGTATTTAAGAAATACACAAAAAATTGTAATTTTTATATTTTTTGTATATCTTAGAAACTTTAACTAGATACTTAACTTTTTTTTTAAATTTATTTAAAACACCTGAATATGTAGTACATTTTTTCCAGTGCCTTTTCCCTGCAATATTTGCTGTTGGAACTTTATGACATTACGTTTTTCGGGAGGCTGTCATAAAACCCTTTTAGCGGCGTGCGCGCAAGGACCTCAAAACAAGAAAGGAAGGCGGCTCGCGGCTCGATAGAAAAGGATCACAACGGATAGCAACGGATCAGATCGGTATAACTAAAAACGGACCACCCTGAACAAGCAGCCACTGTTGATTTTTCGCGGTCTAATAAAAACTTGCCAACAACAAATGCAGTGGGAAAACAAGCCGTTTTCATCCTCAAAGAGTTGTACCACGCACTTTTCCAAGGAAATCACAAAAACCCTTCGGTTTTCCGCTTGTTTTCCTTGGGTGTGAGCATTTGCATAACGCCGCCAATGCCGAGGATGTTGGTATGAGGAAAGAGTATCATCTGAAAAGTATAACTAAAATACATTTTACAACAAATATTTCAATGTTATTCACAGTTTATGGAACTCTATATATTTTTTATAACAGGAAAGTAATAAAGTAAGAATTTCATTTCTCTCCAGCCTTGGACTTTCAAACCCTGTTAGTTTTAAATTATCACAAATTAGTTATTTGCAACCGGTTTTTCGCATTAATATCCAAAGATTGTATGTGAGTTGCACTTTAACTTTAACTAGTGGTTGAACCCTATTTGAATTTCCTCATCGAAATGTCTTTCAGGAAAATATATGTCAATAATAATTAAGGATTAAGGTTAAGATATAAGTTTTAAATCTTATATATACTTTAGGAGCTTTATGTTATCGGTTACTCTGCTTTTATGGTCCACCCTAATCCATGCAAACTCTAGACGCCCAGCTGAAACCTGAACTTTGTTTATTAAGCTCTCCGGTGGGCGATGACGATGACGTAGCTTGTCATCGGAACCGAGCCGGAACCCGAAATACATGCGAATCCGAATCGAAATGATCAGGCCACCGGGCAAAGGCCTCAGAACCGTCTGATAAGTTATCAGCTGAGCTCCGCCCGCTCCCTCCCGCCGACCTTCTGTCAATAAATATTAAATACAAAAAAAAAATCCGCTGAGTTGGCAGCATATGGAAGAGCAAAACAAAAAAGGAAAGAGAGCTTTTTTGGAGGCGGGCCGGGGGCACTGATCCCAAACCTCGTTATCGTAATTTAATAGTTTAACAATAAATCTTCACATACTCTGCCGAGAGACCCCATGGAACAAATAAAAACACAATGAGATGGCATTTAGAAAAAAAAAGAACGTAGCAAAGTTTATTTTTGAGGCAGGCCCAAGTATTTACAAATCGATGACGACGGGGCTCTGCTCCCGCTTAGTAAAATAATGCTGCTGATACCAGATATCGAATATCGAATATCGGATGGCGGATTATGGATGGCTATAAACAGTCGACCTTGAGGTAAATGCGTTGCTCGCTGGCCAGCAGCGCGAACTTGGCGTCAAAGCGTATACGCTCCACGGTGCGATCGCAGATCTCCACGCGATGCTGGTGCAGAAAGTAGATCAGGCCAAGCTTAATCTGAAGCAGGCCTATCTGCATACCGATGCAGTTGTGGGGACCCGCCCCAAAGGGCAGGTAAGACATGGGCGCATGAAGAGCCTTATTCACTGCATTGAAGCGCTCCGGGTCGAAGCGTTCCGGATCTGGCCAGTACTGCAAGAGAAAAGCATTTCGATTTAAGATAAATATGCCTAACAACAACTTGTTTAATAAATTAATTAATATCCCTAAGATAAAGCTTACTTTTGGATCGTGATGAATGGCCAGATTGGATATGAAGACCGGCATTCCCCGGCGGGCATAGCACTCGGCATGGGGCCTCAGTGAATAGAAGCGCTTCTTGTTGATCGGTGTACACTCCCTTTCCAGCAGCGGTACGATGGGATACTTGCGCAGCGTCTCCTCCACGACCATGTCCAGGAACTGCATCCGGGCAATCACTTCATAGGACAGTTTACCGTTGGCGTTTTCCCCGAAGGCCTCACGAATCTCGCGACGCAGGCGGGACTGCATAAGCGGCTGCTTGGCCAGCTCGTAGAGGGCAAAGGACATGCTGGAAGAACAGGTCTCGATGCCAGCCAACTCAAAGGAAGCCGCCTGAGCGGCCAGAAAGTCGCGGTGATGCGTGAAGTGCGACTTGTCTTGCTGCAGATCCGCCTCCTTCTTAAGGGTCAGCAGCATCTCGATGAGATCGTTGCGCAGATCACCGCCGCGCTCTCGCTCCTCGATCACCAGCTGGATCACTCGGCGCAGGAATTCCGCATGCGGTTCCGTAAAAAGTTTGGGCCTCAGCAGAGGAACCAATTTGGGCAGGTAAAAAATCACAAACAAATCGATTATCCTTCTCATGTTTGGCCGAAATAGGTCCTGACAGTGTGAACCAATTTCAGACTGCGTATTCCGCAAGCTATACGATCTCAAACCGAAGGCGATGCTAGCGATCATATCCGTGTTATATAGATCACACACATCCTTGATGCTCACGATTGCCCCGCGCTCGGCGTCTCCGCGTCGAAGATCGCGAGTCAGACGCTTCAGATACCACTCCAAATCGCATCCAATCTAGATAATAGAAACAAAAACACAAATATTTAAAGTTATATAATAAATTCTGAACGAATTTATATCCCTGATAAAAGCACGATTTCCTGTTTGCTTTGCATTTATTAAGAGAGTTGTAGCCTCCACAAACATTTCATTCGCACAAAATTTGCATTATCAGAATGATTAGTCATTTCTGATTTTTAATTTAGTTGTTCTTGTGTTTTGGTGCCTTGTTTTATACCAATCGATTTGCATTTTAACACTGCGGTTCACTGCCAAAAAGTTATATACACTTATAAAAGTGCTTCAGGAAAAGAATGGTACGATAGTTTTGATCTTTGATAAGAAAAAATTATTGATAAGCCCCAAATAGAAACACGCGTAGGTTAGAAATACCGTTTATCAGACTCTGGCACAAGCCATCTTTAAGTTCCCTTGATACTACACAGAGAAAAATGAGGTCAGTTTTGAGTAAACTTGAAAATAAAAATAAAAAATAAAATGAAACGTATCCTAACCACAGAATACAAGGCTCCGAATTTAAGTTACTACACTTAAAAATATTGTTTAAAAAATTTCTTATAAAGAAAAAATTTTAAAAATCAGATGTAGACTCTGAATAGAATTCCAAATTCTATATAAATATTTCTACGTCAAAGGTAAGGTGTTATTTTATATAAACATTTTTTTACGAAAAACAAATTTTATATATAGATATAATTTACTGCGATTAATGTACTCCCCGGAACTCGCAGTGTGCCGCGTTAACCCAACTTCTGAGATCGTTCGAAAAAAAAACTTACTCATGAGTCATGACTCACCTCCTCCATAAGCGAGAACATCTGTTTGAGCTTGGCGCCGGCAAAGGCGGGTGCCAACCGGGTGCGGATCTCGCGCCACTCTGGCTGCTTGGCCAGGAAGAGGGATAGGGCGCCCATCTTGTCGCTCCGGCCGTCGCACTTGGCGAACCTGTTCGAGAAGCTGACAAAGTCCTCGACAAGAACGGTGCGTACCAGTTCAAGGTCCCGGATAAGCAAGGCCGGTTGGTGGAACAGGTAAATACCCACTACTGGCTCGTTACGGAAGCGCTCGTCGAAATAGAAGCGACGCAGCTGCAGGGCAAAGGACTCCTCCAGGCGCAGGACGCGGGTCAGGTTGCCGAGCAAGTGCGTCGGCTGGACGAACTTTACGCGACGTCGCTGCCAATAAACGTAAGTGCGGCGCGACCATATGAACACCGCCGTCAGGATCGTGACTATGGCCAGCAGGATGTTCGTCGAGTACACCATTTCTGGGGGCTGCAAGGATGCGGGACAGGAGTAGTGTGGATACGGAGTGTGCAGAATTATTAAATCGCCGATTTTGAGGCTGTTTTTTGCTGCGTTTATTAAGAGGTTTGCACTTGCTCCCGACTGTGTGTCCCTGTAGATCACACTCGCACTGAGCTTTGGAGCTAAAATCTTGGATTTCCTCAGAGATCTTCTGTTTTCTTTCAATATTCGTTAGCCAGCTTTCAGACAGTAATTTCCAAGAGGATCCTGTAGTTGTCTTTGTTAAAAAAAATTTACTTTTTGCTTATACTTATGTGGTGGTTATCCAGTCATTGTTCTTGTATTTGTTTCGTACTTCTTGTTATGAATTATTTTCAAGGTTCTCACCAGATCTTTAAGCTTTCATTGTGTTTGTTTCCGGGAATATAATATCCTTTTTCGGAGAATCCTTTATTTGGTTCTTTTGTTTCGAGGTTTTTGTTTCTTTATTGCTGATGATTTTATATTGTTTTAAGTTTTAAACTTTTAAATTCGGCTCCAAAATGTTCGTGCTTTGCATAATTATTTTTTAAGTTTCCATTTCATTGTCGTTTAATTTTGTATATAAAAAAAATAGTTAAAACCTATCTATGCATATTTTGTATATTTTTTGGCGTTGAATATTATATGTAATTTTTTTTTTTTTAATTTCTGTAAAATTTAGTATTTGTCTGCGAGGGTTTATTGCTTGATAATTATTTGTAGTTGCTAGATAATTTTTTTGCCAATTATTTGCTTTGGTTTGTTGTTATTGCTTGTGCCTTTTGTCTTTTATCGTTATTCCTCCTTCGCTTTGAATTTTAAGTTTCGTTCTTCTCTGCTCGTGTTCTCATTTTCCTCTTTGCAGCTCCTTTCGCCTCCGATTGTTGACGCTTATTTTTGTGGTGGTTTTTGCGGTTTTGCGTGTTGTTGCTTTCCTCTATGCTTTTTGTTGCTGTTGCTCTCCTTTTCGTGCAGCAATCTCGCCGCGTTTTATAAATAAATACTTAACAAATTATATCACATATTTGAAACAACTACAAAAAAAATAAAACAGAACCATAAAAAAGGTTAAGATCGGTATAAATATTACAAAAATGCAGGGCAAAAACAACGCGACGTCAACAACAAATGAAAGAGACGATTACGAAGAAGCAGAACAGCCACGCCGAACAAGCCGCAGAAGAAGCAGAGCACGAATAAGCAGCACAGCGAATCTGCGATAGAGAGCACTAGAGAGCGGCAGAGCGAGAAGAGAGAGAGCGGCAAGCTCTTGTGGCGAAAGGTAAAAACCGCGGATTACGAATTGCGATTTCCGAATTGCGAATTACAAATAGAAAATACAAAAAATATATAAATAAAAACGCTGGCTAGCTCCACAAAGCGACGCTTTCAACTGATGCGACGTCGACGGCGGCGGGCCCCACGAAGGCAGCGACGTTGGCAGCGGCGCAACTCGATGGCCTTTTATCATGTGGTCGCCGGAGCCAGAGAGAAGAGCAGCGACCGCAGACGACGACGCCCGCCCCCATCGTTGTTTTTTTTATTAACCGCAAGTTTGCGGGTGGGCAGAGAACAAAGCGCCAGAGAGGCAGATCTCGCCAGAACGTGAGAGAGCGAAGGCAAGAGAGCCCAGTTTTGCGAGAAATTGAAAGAGTCATCCATGCTCAGCTTTGCAGGCACATGTGTGCTTAACAGTGGAACGAAAGGAGTTGAAAAACTGGCAAATTCATTGCGAAGACTCTGAAACAATAAAAGTTATACCCTTGCATTGTTTATTAATTAATATTAACTCTGTTGTTTTTCAAGGTTTTTGTATCTATTCTGAGATATGCGCGTTTGTATAATTCAGAATTTCAGTTTTAATTTTATACAAATCGGACAAATAGCATATAATAATTGAATAATAATAATTGAAAACCGCAATGGTTAACAAACTTTGCCGACTTGTCCTGTTTAAAACAAAATTGGTAAGATAATTTTCTTTGATCCTTTATTCATTACTTTTTTTAAAGGAATCCCATGACCACATGCACAACTGTTGTATGAAAACATATATTTTGGCTGTGCAATCAGTTGATTTGGTCGGTTTCGACCCACTGTATGTGACAGAAAGATGCCAAAGCACAAAGTAGACCGCAAATAAAAGTGACGATTAAAAGCGAAACTGCGCTAGCGTCGCTGCCGCTGCCAGCGTCGCCGCTTGCGCTCCACGTGACGGCGACCGCGAATCTTTCGATGAAAACAAACGGGGAGAGCGCGCGAGCTAGAGGGAGAAAAAGCCTGTGGGAGAGGAGGAGGGAGATAACGTTGCCGGGTGCAAGACAATTGTCACTTGTTGTTGTTGCTATCGGCCCCGCTTTTTTGTTTTCTGTTTTCGTGTTCGTGGGCCGATTTATAAATAAACGCGCGATTGCTTTTGCTCTGCTTTTACTTTTAACTTTTGCTTGTCTGCCGTTTCTTCTTCTTCCTTGTCTTCTCCTTTGTTGTTGTTGCGCTTCAGCTGTTTTGTTTTCGCCTCTTCTTCTTTGTCGCCAAAAGGCGAAGTATCGAAAGTTGCCCTGGTTTTTTTCCAGGGCTGCGTAGTACGAAAAAGCAACACTGCGAGAAAGTGGGCGCCAAAATTGAAAACTAATAAAAAAAACTAGTGGGGTTTCGAAAATGATCGATATTTAGTGGAGCCTCAATAAAGTAAATGCGTACTTTTGTAAAAAATAACAAATTGTAAATAATACAATCTAGAGAACACAATCTTTAAATATGTTTCAATATTAATTTTTTTAACCATAAAAAATAAGTATTTCTTCGAATGTGGCTTATTTTAAACAACCACTGTGGGGTTAAGTAACTTTTTCGTCCAGAACTAAAAAAAACCCCCACACTTTGTTGGACAAATTGCCAAAACAGAGGAAAAAGGAAACTCCATTTACAACAATTGACAGAAATTTGCACTTGGTGTGGATGGTAAACTTTCGGTTCGTTTTCCCCCCAATTTTCCCCCACACCCCGGAAAAGTGTGCTAAAGTTACAAATGTGCAACATTTCCGCTTGTTTGTATGTCGTCTACTTTTGGGACACGACACCGAAAACTGTTGGCCACATTGATGGCTCACATCGGTTTCTCAGGGGTTACAGGCTGCTTCAGGGGGTTAGGTCTAGCTTTGATTAAATTTCACGCACGACCGCACGGAAAGGGTTTTTCAATAGTGTGGGGGTGGGGAGGCTTTGGAGATTCCCCGGACTTTACCTTTCGGAAACACACACTCGCCACAGTTCGATTTGCAAAGACGCAACACGGCCTATGGTGGAAAATGTCTCATGACTACTAAATCAAGTGAAAGATTTGTGGCGATCCCTAGGGATTTCAATGGATATTATATTTATTTATTACATATTTTTAAAATCGACGGAAATCGCTAAATAAAACTGTTACTATATTATATTGTAAATTCTGGAAAAAATACACATTTACAGATTCCTAACTTGAAGAGATCTTATTTACAGCTTTTAAAAGTACCAATCATCATCATATTTTTAAACAGCATCAACAGCCGTGTCAATCTAGACATCTGCGCCTGCCCGTTTCTTCGCTAACTAGTCTCTGAATTTGGAAGCTATCTTAATTAAACTTTGCTGATAATTTTATTTCTATTTTCTTTAGCAATATATGTACACATATATATTTTTTTAAAGCTGTCGTTTACCATATTGTCAGTGCTCACTGTACCGAAGCTGGCACTGTGTCAATAATCTCCGTCGCTTATGCACACAACGGCTCTGCAAACACCAGCGCACTTGTCGCAACAAACCGCCTTGGCGTCCCCTCCCCGGAAAAACCGCCTTCCCCTGCCACCCCACCCCATTCTGTATCGCGGTGGTGCCCACCCATCAAAATCAGCTCAGCGCAAATCAAAGCCGTCTCAATCGACAAACGACAAACAAACAAACAAACAAATAGACAGGCAAACAGACAAACATTTGTGCATTTCAAGTCGCTGGCGACAGTGGGTTAAGTGTGGGCGTGGCAGGGTGGAAAATTTGCTATTCCTATTTAGTTTTAGGCCTTGTGCGCGACTTTGTTTTCATTCCATTTGCGCTGTTTGCATTGGAAATCTTTTAATTATTATCACGCATGTTTCCCTTCAACCGAAAGTAGTTTTCACTTGTGGGAGTTGCGCCAGGTGGTTGGGTGAGGGAAAATGTTTGAATTAGCGATAATATGGAATCTTTGGATGAATAAAATTGATTTATATTGATAATTACATGGATCACATTAGAAAATTAATATTTCAATATGATATTTACTCAAGAATAAACTAATAAAAAATGTTAAATTGATTTGAAAAACTGAAAACATACTGTTGAATTTTCGTAAATATTTTTGTATATAATCCACCCTTTGATGTGTGAGGAAGAAAAGAAAATATTTGCAAAGAAATTTGCAAAGTATTTGCTTACCCTTCCCCCGCCTCTATTTCCCATTTTCCATTTCCCATGCAATTTGCAGCCCTTGTAGTTTTGCATCATCTCCTTGTAATTAACCCTCCTCCATATCCACAACGAAGATTTCTCAGATATTTTCGAGAATGCCTCATTAGCAAATGCTAACGTATCTGCAAGATACACACATCCTTCCACCTGCCCGCATTCCGCTTAAGATACACTGACCATCTACGAAAACTACAAACAAAAAAAAAAACCTACATAAACACACATGGTCCAGTAATCCCGGGCTCTAATCCCTCGTTTTGATGTTGCACCGCTTTTTATGAGATATGTGGCAATACATATAGTATCTCTTGGAGATCGAGATAAAGTGCGCAAAATAGATGCGTAATTTGACGTTAATGTTACGCTAATAATAATCTGTCAGCAGGCATTATCTTTCGAGAAAGGCAGGCAGCTGATCCTTAGGATATGTGTGTGTACACTGAGGAAAACGTAGACTTGTGATTTATAGAAATATCAAGCATAATAAAAAAAAAGTTTTAAAAATCAAATACTTTTCCGTTATAAATTTTAACTTTTTATGTTTTTAATTTATATATAATTATATTTTTTTTTATTTCAGTGTACACATGTGTATCTTATTTTTTGTTGCCAGATTGCGATCGTGCAGTAATGTGCTTAGGACCTTTTCCATCTTTTCAGCTCGTTTCCTTGGCCTAAGTTGCATTGTTGTGTTTGCCATTTTGACGGGTTTCGATTACTCCTTGTTACCAATTTGCCCCGACTCCTTGAATTTTTTTTCCGAAGGATCCAGATACAGATACAGAGAGAGAGGCAGAGCATCCTTAAATGTCCCTTCATGTGTGTAATCCACTCGGCTCGTTTCTGCCGTAGGTTAAATGATGCGCACCTAAGTTGAGCAAATTTCAATTCCCTTATCTTTTTTGCCACTGTTTTGATTTTTTTTGTTTTGTTTTTTAAAGACGAAGGTAAATTGCAGAGAATGCAAAATAAATAAAGGCCATTAAAGACTACTTTTTAGTCGAAAATTACATAATTTGGATGGGAAACAAGGAAGAAGATATTTCTATAACAAATCTATCTATCTATCTATCACTATTTAAATAGTGTGTATTTACTAATAATATAATATAATTTCATAGAAAAACACCAACAATATTGTATGATAAAAGAACTTCAAATACCCCTTATTCTGGGCTTCAGGTCAGTCGGTAAACCCTGTTAGTTCCATTAGTCCTTGACTGAAAACCTGGCCATAAAGTCAAACCCAACAAATGCAAAGTCAAAACGCAGTGACTGACAAAAATCCTCCTCCTTCAGAAAAATCCATCGCAAGACATTAAAAAGAACTTAGAGAAAGGATTCGCTTCCCCGAAAAGCAAAAAATAAAAAATAAAAATAAAACTAAGGCAGAAAACCCGAATCGAACTGCACTAGAAACCTACAAACCTAAATATACTGGGTCAAGTTCTAAGTAAAGAGTTGACCTATACCAAAAAACTAACCCACCCAAAAAACAAACAATAATAATAAAGAAAAACACACAAAAAACGCACAAAAATCGCAGAAGGGCCACAAAAAACGGCTGTAAAACGCAATACCTGGTAGTTTCGAGGTAAAACGGTCAACGAAATTTACCCGGCTTAACCCCTTTGCGCCGTTTCGCGAACAATTGCAAATTGTATTTGTAGAGCGAAAAGGGGTTAACAAAGCAAGGGGTGTAAAAAAAAAAACTCAGGGAAAAGGACCTCAGGTCAGTTTCGGTGTTAACCCTTAGGAACTATTTTTTGGCAATGCAAATAAATGTGTTTTGTGAAGGTATGACACTGGTTTGAAAATTTGTATATAATTATTATAAATAATGATTTATTTCGAGTGTTTATAAAAGTTTATAATAATAATTTTTCTGAAAAAATGTTTAAAAATATATGTAAGACATAGAACCAAGAGGAATATACTTAAAAATGTAATTTGAAAATCTTTAAATGAGTATTTATTAATTTTTAATATTTATAATGAATTTTTCGGACTGGTTTTTCTTTATTTTCGAATAGTTTGATCACTGTTTTCTCTACTAAAAATATTTAAATAACTAAACATACATTTTTTAAATTATATATTAAAATAAATACCGACCAGTGTCATACAGACATAATATGTTATTTAGTCTAAAAATGCAAATCTGCATTACTTTTTAAGTTACTTCCCTTGCTGCACTTTTTGTCCTGCTGTTTTTTCGCCCTGCTTCGCTCAACTCTTTTTTTTTTTTTAGCCAGATCGTAAAGTAATAAAACAATAAAAAAATACGACAGCCGAGCAAGACATAAATTAGAGAAAAAAGAGTAAATGTGGAACGAGAACAGGACACGGTTTCATTTTCATTTTCATTTCCCGGCAAAGGACGAAGGGGGTTAAAAAATGCGTGCACGTTTTTTGTATGTGAGATTTGTTTTTATGACTCGGTCAGCGAATGGGTTAAGCGATGCCCAAATAACAATCGATTTTTCTGGTTAATTTTTGGTACTTCTCCTGCCACTCCTTTGGGTCTACGCGGAACTTGTAAAATTTTGAGCGAATAACACAATGGGGATTTTGTGTCTTGACTTTCGAGAGTTTTTTCGTCAATATTTTGTTTTTCGTTTTTTTTTTTATTTTAGAGAGGAAAACAGACATTTTCCCGCTTAGCATAAAGGCGCAATTAACATTAACCCCTTGGCGAGGTTTGACTGCCATCCAAGATGCCGACGCCCCATAAAACTGTCGCATAAGTCAACTCCGACCTGCCTCCGCGCGAGAACAATACCAAAAAAAATTATAAATATTAATATTTTCCCATTCCGTTAACATCTTAACCTGCTGTCCATCGCTTTGATGATCCACCGTACACGGTGAGAAATATCTAAAAAATAAATATATGACTAAATTCGGTTTTTTATAGATTTTTAGAGGATTAACTATTTCAGTTTTAAATTAAAATTTAATATAAATATTAAATATAAAATTTCTTAATAGTAAAGATGGGTTTATATTAAGGCTATATTTTATATTTTGTAGATTTTTAGTTATTTCATTATTTATTTTGTTCGAAAAACACAATTTCCCAGCTCTAATGAGTTGTTTACATGTAAAATAAAAATTATAATAATTCAATAAATTTATTTTATGGTGTATACAAATATGAAGCTCTGTTTTAGCAGTGTATCAGTCATCGTGTGAGTTTAATTTTTCAATTAATTTTCGGTTCTCAGGCTGTGCGCCATGTGTTTGTGCCAGTGCCCTGTGCCTGGGGAATCGAGTAGAGATGTCTGAGGTCCCGGGGCCCGGCATTTTTATGAGCCCTAACAAATTTGTACAAATTGCTGCGGTGCCTGCCTGGTTGGTCATCTGTTGGCCAACTTGAGATACCAAAATTGGGCCACATTCAACGGCTTGGATCCATGTGAAAATTCCCTCTCGATTCCTATTTCTCAATTTGAATTGGAAAATCACAAACAACAAAAAAAAAAGGGAAAAAAGAAAAACACAGAGATGGAAAATCGGTGAATGGCGCATGAAAAACCCATTGAAATGAGCATAAAATTTGAGTGTATAATTTGGAAACAAAAGGAGTAATAAAGGGGAAAAAAATCAAGTAAACTCTGGAGTTTTAAAAATTAATTTTAATTTTCCAATAACTAAATTAATAATTACATAAAATTTTTAGAAATTAAGTTATAAATCCCTAATCAAACTCTTCAAAGGGTGTCTTTTGTTAGGTTGATTGAACAGTTTGTCTTGGTTTCTTGGTTTTGAGTCTGAAAAGAGTTTTCACACGCTTTTCTCGCCTCAATCACAGCCCACTTCCGTCCTCGTCTCTCTCTGCTTTGGCAACGCCTCAATCAACATGTCGTGGCCATGTTCTGGGGCATTCAAGCCGTTTTGGCCAACATTTGGCCACAAGTGCAAGCCCACAAAATGCAGTTCATTTACCCTTGTCCCCCCCTCTGGCATTTCCCCTTGCCTTGAGTGTGTGTGTCCAGTGGAAAAGTGCAACAAAGTGCCCCTAAATCTCCTCATTTTCCCTCTTGATTTTCCCATTTTCAACATTCTAATTCTGCACTTGAAAAGGTTACAAAGAAAATTACTAAGTAAAGCTATATGTTCTTTTTTTTAATTTTTATAAATATATATAATATATAAATTAATGAATTCCCCCATCTTCTCACTCTGACTTGCTATTATTTCCTCTACTTAATTAAGCCTGCGATTTTAATGCACTCGCTGCCAGCGACTTTATTTAATAAAATCAATTTCATATCATAAATTTTCAAAAGGGGGTGTGGCAGGGCATTCAAAATTGGCAAGAAGGCGAAAAAGTAGGCTGAAATCAAGGCAGCTCCATCATTTGGGTGCCACATATTAATTCCATTTCGCGCTTTTCGTGCTCGCATGGAAATGCCATAAATAGTTGCCAGCGATTTTGCCTGCATGCTTTTTCTCCATGCCCCTGCTTTTCCGCTTTTCCCCGCTCTTCCGGGATTTTCCAACTCCGCGCCACGCCCCCACCGAGTTAACCCCGCGCTATCCCGCATTGCTGCATTTATTAATAATTATAATGTCTGCGCCTGTCGTTCGCCGGCTGGATCCTGCATCCTTTTTTGGGGTCGGCGGAGTGGGGCTCCTGGGCAGGAATGTTTCAGCTTCGACCTGAGGTCCGGCAGTTTCCGCTGGCTCCTGGTTTTCGGCTCCTGGCATTCATAAATCGCAGCTCATTTCGGTGTGGCCACGGAATGCACACGCATAATTATTTCGGCCTGCAGTTGCCTGTTCGGCTTGGTTCCGTTGGGAAAATCATTGGGGGAAAGTGGGGTCGAAAATGGGAGTGGGTGGAGTGGGGGAGTGGCAGTTGCAGGATAACGAAATTCAGCAGGCTTGCAGCAGTAGAACTGAAATTTAAAACAGGACATTAAATCTATGGTATTAAAACAATGTTTTAATTATTATAAACTAACTAACAATTTAACTAAAATGTTGAGTTTGTTTATAAATTAGATTTTCCTCAATTTCTTGGCTTATAAAATGACTTTTGTTTGGTTTTTGGGGTTAACCGATACTCCGCATGCATGGAAATGTAGTTTAAAACTCCAAAGGCATTTATATGGCCATAAAAGTGAGAAATATAGCTGCAGATACACAGATACAGATACTGAGATACATCTGCTGCAGCATATCCTGCATATCCTTCCTTTTTTAATGTCTCACTTTGCGGCAATTATCAAGGAGATTCCTTTGATGCGAATGCAGATACAAATTCAGTTGCAGGCAAAGATAAAGATACACTTGGAGAAATTTTACAGAAATTAAATATACATAAAGGGTATAATTTTTTTATTTAAATATAATTAAAATTTAAAAGTTTTCTAGGGAAATTGAACTAAAAATCACTTATTGAAGTATACTAAATGTTTAGGTATATTATTTTATCTTTTTCAGTGTACAGATACATATCCTGACTGAGATACAGATACGTAGACCGTTAGACAAGCAGCGCTAACCAATTTTCAATGGTTGCGCAATAACTGCAAATTTAATTTCGCAATTTCGCGCCTCGGATTCAATTGCCTCCCCTTCATCCCGACGACCTTCATCCCTTGTATCCTTTTACTTTGCCTCGTTTCCAACAAAATGGCAAAATAAAGGAAGCAAAGGAGCGTGGTAGGAATTGGATAAATTGGCCAAACTAATCTCAGCTTGGCTGCCATAAATTTTGCAACTGAATTGGCCAAAGTTTATATGGATTCTACAATTTACCAACTATTGATAAATTTTTTATGTTTTATTAGAAATCTTAAGAAATATTTAAAATGTAAACAAACCTTAGAAAATAGTTCCAATTTTATGTTTTAAAATTGTAAAAAATTTAAAAGATTTCCCTTTTGTCACCCCTATATATTCCTGCAGATACATTTGTATCTTTTGCTGTTAAGTTCTATTACCGCACTTGCCATTGAAAGTGGTTCCCCAAAAATTGCCACCAAAAAGCAATTGTGGAGACAAGAAATCCATTTCGGGTTATCCGCGAATTTCAATCAGATGAAAAACACCAAAAAGGAAATCTAAAGGAGAAGGGGAGCCATAAAAATAAATACGAAAAACATGCTTCCAGGAAAATTTTTGGGGAAAAACAGACAGAGAAAACGGTGCGGAAGAAGTGAGAAATTGCCAGAGGAAAATCCACTTAAGCAGCTTTGACAAAACTACCAAGGAATCGGCAGCAGCAGCAGAAGCACCGGCAGATATAGATACAGATACAGATACAGCTGGCATGAGCTAGCCAAGATTTATGGGATCTTTTAGAAAGAGTTACGCCAGCAGCCAGGGAAAATCTCATCAAATTTGTTTAAATGCCCATAAATCTCCACGGGCAGCTGCAGCCTCAAAAGAGTGAGAGAAATCCAGCTTAAGCTTCGTGTAAACAATCATTAAAAATCATTAACCATTGGCGCCACTTTCTCATAATAAACACACAAAACTCCGCAACTCCCTCCGAAACTTCACCGAATGCACAAGATACGATGTATCTATATCTAGATATATGTAATTGTACACTGAGAATAAAAAATGTAATTATTGATTTTGATATGTGAAGCTGAAGGATTTTCTTTCAATTAAAATATATATATTTTTTGAAGTCTAGCAAAAGATACATATATATATTTTTTATAATAAAAAAATATTTAAAAATTATGATAATTTTTTTTTTTAATTTTTTAAACACTACAGAAGTTTATTAAGTCCTTAAATTATTTCTAGATTATAACTATAAATATTTATAATTTAATTAAAATATTTAACCAAAGTTTTCTTGAAAATATAAAATATTTAAAAATTTTTTCAAGATTTATTTCTGTGCAGCTTTGTTCTGTGGGACATCTATGCACTTTTGTTTACGCAATGGCAGCGTGAGAAATTCGCCACGCCCCCTCCGGCCCACTGCCCACCGCCCCCGCTTAAATGGCTGGCCATAAAAACCGCTTTGGCTATAAACTAAAGGCGAAAAAACAGTACAAAAAAAAAAGAAAATGGGCAACAAACAAACAGAAATTATTTGGTTTTCTGGTCATGCCCAAAAGAGCTTGGGCGCCAACTAGCTACAAGTATTCTCGCCTAACCAAAGGCATAGATACATAGATACATAGATACTATATAGCTCAGGTCCAATCCCAAGGCAACAGAATTTTTATTGGAAACATTTTTACGGCTCTGCGTTTTTATGGCGGCGTATAAAAAAAAAGAGAAAAAAACGAACACGAAAACCATCGCGTAACAAAATAGCAAATCGAAAACATACAAAATAATTAAACAACAAATTGCGCACAAAACACAAATAAACAAAATTCTAGGGAGAGAGGGAAAGGGAGGGGGGTAGGGAGGGAGAGGGGTAGGGGGTGTTGAGGGTAAATGAATGAGCTGATATAATCAATCAATTTACTGAGGGAGTCCCATCTGTCGATCAGTTTGAGGGGTTTTATTTGCTTTAAAAATAATATAATACAAATATTTACAAATTATTAGCTTGACTTTAAATATTTCTAAATTATTATTACATTTAAAACTTGATTTATAGTATTGTAAATTAACAACTAAGTTAAACTAAAGGCGAAATCTAGCAAGTAACATGTAAAAAGGAAGCTAAATTCAATTTTATTTGCTTAAAATATAATATAATAAAAATATATACAAATTATTATTTTGACTTTAAATATTTATAAATTATTTTAACATTTAAAACTTGAATTATTGTATTGTAAATTTACATACAAGTCAAACTAAAAAGGAAGCTAAATTCAATTAATTTTAGAAATTAAATTAAACTAGCCTCTTTAATAATAACATAACATAATATAAGTTAAGTTTGGGTCAAGTTTTTAAATAAAAAATAAATTTAAGACATTTTTTTGGCATCTCTTATATGTACATACATTTTGTCAACCAATTGTTTCGTCGGCTAATTTACTTTTGATTGCCAATTTTGTATGCTAATTTTTGGGGCAGCTTTTTTCCATATATATATTTTCGGGAATCTGTATTTTATGAATCTCAAATTCACATTGTGAGCTGCTGTTGCCCTTCAATATTTTCCACTTAACATCTGCTTCTGTTTTCCAATCGCTCTTTAAGCGTTGTCGTCGTCCATTTCCATTTTCCCCAGGAACTTCAAAGCGTATATTTTGGTGACTGATGAAAAGTGGGTGTGGGAGTGGTAGTGGGTGTAGAAGTGGAAGTGGTGATGGTAGTGGGAGGGTGGCTTTTTGGGTGGTTGATGGTTGTCTATGGGGGTATGGCTAGAAAGTTTGCGAATTGAATCCGCCACACGACTTGCCACACGCGGCTCACCAAATTTCGCACAATTTTGCGTGCGACGCGGCGGTGTAATGATGGTGCAGGGGCGTCGTTAAGGGGGGAGTAGGAGGAGGAGGTGTTCCCACTGTCAAAGCATGTCATAGAGCCCAAGGAAGTGGGTGTAGCTTGTCTCTGCCTTTGCCTTTGCCTTTGCCTTTGCAATGAGGCCAATAAAGTCGGTGAAAAAGAGGGTGTGTGTGCCAGTGCCACCGCCACTTCTACTCCTGGGCAATCCAATTCAACTATTACTGGGGATCCATTGTGTGCGTGATTTTTGATTATCGAAAAGGAAAAAAGGCAAAAGTCACGTCACGGCCCTCAGGCTGTGGCTTAATCAAAGGACTCGCTCCTCCTTGGGTGTGGAGCCTGCCTGCCTTTGGCCTCATCAAACTCAATTGCTTGGAAAAATGGCAAAGGCGCATAAAACATATTACGCAGATTGTATTGATTTCTGATTATTCCCGTCGCCGTTTGACGCTTAGATTTATAGCCCAAGACAGCGGGGGAGCTTACGTTGTATATGTATATATCTTTATTCTGGTTTTTTTGTTGGGGGTTTCGAATTGATTTCTGGGGGGGATGTGGTTGCGGCTGCTTGTTTATTTGGATACTTGTAAGTAGCTACTAAGCTGACGCATCGCATTCGCATTCACATTCGCCGGCGGATATCAGATTGGGATTTTGGTGGAATTATATGAATTTATAAACATGCCGGTGGGGTGTTGGGTTTGATGTACACATACGAGGGAATGTGGGGGTTTTTATTTGTTTTTACTTGGAATATTTTTTTTCATATTTTTGGAGTATTTGATTACTTATTAAGTTTATTAGGGGTACAGAAATCAGAAATATTTTAGAATTTCAACTTTTTAGAAGGTTAAGCTGGTGAGTTTTTAATTTACACTTTAATTTATGAGTTTGTTTTTTGTTAAATATAACAATTATTGAATTTTATTTTTACACAATTTTCTTTCGGTAAAAAATCAACTTTAAGAAAAGAATTTGTAATTCTCCCTTTCGAAAGACCTTTAATATTTTATATTTAATATATATATATTTTTTTGTATTTTCAAATAAAAAAATCAAATTTAAGAGAAGATATATTAATTCTCCCCCTGGAAAACCAATTTTGGCCTGAATTTAATTTATTTTTGTTTATTAATAAATTGTTATTATTTAGTATTATAATATTTATTATAAATATTTTTTATTATATATTACTCTTTATTATATAACTTATTATTATATTATATAACTATTATTTATTATTTTTTAGGTGTAGGTTTAGAATTCTTTTTAATTTCTAAAAATTTTTCAAAGTATATCCTCCACCCTCACGGTTTTAATTACCCATTTTCACGTTCATTGATCTAAGTAACTAATTATTTTCACAGAGTTTATTATTTGGACATTTTCCAACTTGAGTTATGACACGATTTCTGGAAAAACCCCAGAGCACTAGTGCATAAACTCACTCCATTAATTCATTCGTCAATTTGGCCAACGAGCCAGTTGATATGGTAGATCAGCCCAGGGCTCCTACACTGATAAAAAAAAACAAGAATTTTGGTCATAAAAACGAGATTTTTCGGTCACGAAAATGGCTTAAGCATATTTTGGTCTTCTTTGGATATTTTCGGTCATCTTTTAAGTACTTTTTCATTCTACATTTGAGATTTTTCAAATATTATTTCAATCCTTAAAAAAGTTTAAAATAAGAACGATAAACGACCGAAAATCTTAAAAAATGACCATAACAAGGCTTAAATTAAGAAAAAAAAATTTGTTTGAATCCTAACGAGACCGGCCTTAGTTAATACTACTAAACATTCGTAATACCAAACATTTTAAATTAAACATTATTGTGAAAGAATTTGTATAATCTGTAATTATAGAGCTAGAAATGATTATTGTAAATTAAATTAGTATTAGAAATTTTATTAAAAGCTACTTACATTTTTTTCCCGGCTGGGATCCGAACCCATGTGTCAAAATTCACAGACCGACCGCTTACCAACTGGGCCACTGAGGCAAATCAAACACTAATGTCGGGAACGTAAATACATACAGTTCCAAGGACAGAGAAAACAAAAAAAAATGTATCTCCCTCTCTGAGCTAAAAATAGTTTTTTTAAGAATGGTCGTAAGAGCGAGACGGCACTATGACTTCCATTTTTGTGTGAAAAAAAAAAGAGACAACACTAGAAGCCGTCTCTTCTGAATTTTTAAGATTAACAAAAATCTTAATTTACGATTTTTATTTCTTAAAATGAATCATTTTCGGTATTACTTTATGATTTTTTCTTCTTCTTATTAGAATATTTGGTCTTTTTTTAAGATTTTTTTTTTAAGAATGCCAAAAAATGTGCAAATCTTAAAAGTAGATTATTTTGTTCGTAAATATACCCTGAAAAATCTCATTTCTAGAATTTTTGGTCTTATAGTAAGATTTTAAATTAAGAATGCGCAAAATCTCAAAAGAAGATTTTATTTTTTTTATCAGTGTACTCCTCGTTTCTTTCGTTTTTTGTGTTAAATTAAAACATCAGCCTCGAGGCAATGACGTCGTAAATAAATAAATAAATAAAGAAGCTGTAAACGTAAACTGTAAACTGGCAAAGGGAAAATCTATTGACTTTCCGTAGGCGACAAAAGGACATCGGAGGACATTGAGACGGCGAAGAGACATCGATGTCAAAGTCTCCGCATTGTCTGTCTCTGCAATATCGAGGGCACAAAAGGGGGCTGATCTCGTGTTTGTGAAAAAAAGGGACCCGTTTTGAGTTTCCAGGCGAATGCATATCCATTGTCCTTGCCGAAGGATCAATGAAAACGGCCAGCGAGCGAGCGAGCGAGCGCTGAATGAAAATGTATGGTGAAAATGCGATCCTTTTGCGATGTGACAGTTTCTGGCCGGGGCAAACAAATGCAATGTTATCCTTTTGTCACAAATGCTACTAAGAATTATGTTGTTGTCCTCGACACACGGCGACAGATTCTATAAAATAAAATTAATGTCCTTTTCGCTTCTCGTTTTTTTTTTTTTATTTTGTGCAGCGGATGCAACGACAAATATTTGTAAACGCGCCCTTTTTACCTCTCAGTTTTATATATTCTCGATTCTTGATTCCCGATTTTTGTTGCTTTTCCGAGGGAGGGGGAGGTGGGCCAGCTGAAGTGAGACAAAAAGCCAGCGGGGAAAATGGGAAAAAGGGGCAAGGAAAAAGCAAAGGCCACGCACGCCCAAGTACTTCATTTTGTTGGGTGGGGGGAATGGGGGTTTTAGGGTGAACACATGGGGGGTGGAGGGGTTGTAAATAATATCCTAGAGTCTATGATTAAATACTCTGTTTAAAGTTTATAAATAAAATTTAAAAATTTAAAATTTATGGATATTTAATAATTTAACTAAAATAAATTGATAAAAAAAATTTAAAATACAACTTTAAGGGACAAACAAACAAGAATATAGACAATTTCAACAAAAAAAGCTTTATTTTATTTTTAATTTAATTTAATTGAATTAATTTTATTTTATTTAATTATATTTAATTTTTTAAAATTTTATTTAATTTTATTTAATTTAATTTTTAAGTTTTTTCCAATTATTAGTATAAAAAGCCTTAATTTTATGGAGAATCCACTTTATAAATTTGTATTAAAATTTGTTCTTAGTGTATTTAACAGTCGGCTGGCTTTTCTGCCCTCAGCATCTCCCTGCTCATTATTTATGGACATTTCTCCGCTGGATTCTCGCATGGTATTTATTATTTTCTCTTTTTTTTCAGCCTCTCTCAGCCTATTATTATCGGTGCACTATCATCAGGAACCGGGGGAACCAGGGGAACCGTGGAACCGTGGCTTCGGGGAGTGAAGAATGCTCGATGGGATGGGATGACACGCGGCACTCACCACCGAAAAATCCAGAAGAAGAACTATATAGTGGCTATATGGCGGCGTATGGCGATGATGATGATCATCTGCGGCATTCGGTCACCAACCAAAAACGCGCGGCACACACAGATACTCAAGGTAAGGGGGAAACGAAAAAAAAAAATAAAATAAAATAAAACACACACACACTGAGGGAGAGTGAGCGGTGGTTTATGCTTGTTACGAGTGCCCAAGGGGTGGGGTTTCCCACTTGAAAACTCTAAATGCAACCGAGGAATAGCGCTGGCTTTTCTTGTTTCTTGTTCCGTGCTGCTTGTTTCCTATTTTTATACTACATAGATATATATATATACGTTATATATATTTGGGGTGAGAGCCCAAAATGGCGGCACTAAGGGGGAGGGGCTGCTGAATAGAGGGACTAGAGGGTGACCGGGGGGTTGGCAATCTGCGGGTTGCATTCTTTGGCCAAAATGGTTTTTGCGTCCCGCATATATTTCGATTCCCTGGAGAATCGAGGGTAAAGCTGCACCCTTTGTTATTTTAGAAAAAATTATTTATGTGAGAATATGTGATTCCAACAAAACTAATGTGGATTTAGATGCGGATTAAGGTATCAAAGCATTGAATAAAAACAAGATACTTTAAATGAAATGATGACTAAGAATAAAGTTTTACAAGCTTGTGATAGTTTTGTTAAATTAGAAACAAATAAAACATTTAAAGCTAGATCTAAAATATATATTTGTGAATTAGAACCATTATTATGACCTCAAGTCGTGTTGTTAAGGTATAGTTTTGTTTCCTGATTATTTAATTATAGTTTACAATATATTTTGAAGGCAATATATATATGAAAAGACGCTCCATCTGCTCCTCATTAATCGCTTTATAAACACAGCCATTTCCTTGCCAAAAATGTATATTCCTGTCACTCGCTTTTTGGCCACTAAATTTCAATGATAAATACGGTGAAGCGTATAAATAAATACATAAACTTCTGGCACGACCACAGAAAACCGCCCATCTGCCTGAATCCGCAAAACATGAAAAAAATGGAAACATATATATATATATACTATATATATATATATTAAATATATANATAGAGAGAGCATGAAGAAAAACCGCCAAATAAACTTTGTCATATTTACTCAAGATTTATGCGTTCAACAATTTGCGCCTGTTGTCTGCCATTTGTTTACGCTAAATATAGGTAGCACACTAATACGGTTTTTAGATATAGAAACGCATTTAAATAGCCGTTTTTCGCAACTGATTTATGCCCTCAGGGCAACCACTCAATTGTGGCCAGCCGCAGGATTTTGTATAAATAATATTCGTAATATTTTATCAAGGAAATTATGTTTTGCATTTTAAAAGAAAGAAAATCTTTTAAAATTATTTCCAGACACAAATTGGTTTGATAATTGTTTACACAAGTTTAGAAAGTATTATAAACTTTTAATTATGTAAAATAGTAAAAAGATTACATTTTAAGCTAAAGAAAAAATTCGTAAAAATTATTTCTAGGTTTAAATATAAAAAAAAACTTATTTGGGCTTTAGTAAACTGAATAAAAAATCTTTAAAAATTATTTCTAGACAGTGATTGATATTAAAATTGTTTACACACGTTGAGGAAATATTATAAACTTTTTAAGTTTTATTTTTAAGCTAAAGAAAAAATTCTTAAAAATTATTTCTAGTTTTAAATGTTAACAAAATTATTTAAAAACTATGTACACCAAATTTAGAATGATAATAACTACTTAAATAATGTTAGATACTTAAAGCACTAATTTTTAAACTATAAAGTATTAATTTTCCAAGATTTTCACTTTGATTTTCATTTGGCAATTCCCACGCCGAAGCAAAAACATTTTTTTTTTGCCAATTCAAAACAATGCATTTCGATTTAGTTTAAATTGAGGGAGGACCGTCGGCGGTAGTTTGTTTTGTAAACATTTTTCCAAAAATATGTAACAACACTAAGGAATGCCCGACATTTGGACATTTTCATCGCCTGCTGACACTCTGCCGACGACGACGACGCATTGTCTGCGCTGATGGTCAGTCCTCCTTCGGTTTTCCTTTAGGCCTTTTCACTGGGAGAATTGACTTGTTACAATTTCTCTGGCACTTGGTTTTCGCCGGAATCACACCTATTTTTTGTGTTGTTGTATTGTTCGTTTTGCTGGTTAGATTGAGAGAAGGCCTCTAACTAATTTATTTTCGTTTCCTTTCAGTAACTCGGTTTTGTTGGCCTTTGTGAAGCGGCGGCAACGCCCTCAGAAGTTTCCTTTTTATTATATTTATATATTTTTCGATTTTTTTTAGGGCCAACAAATTGTCGTGGGGACAATTGAATGGTAGAATCGGCGTTAGATTTACGAGAATTATTTGGAATTTGACCGATGACAGGACGCTAACTAGGCTAATGCGAATGGAATTGTTTGAAAGGAGCGAGGAGGATGTTTTGGGTTTTCATGATCTGAATGATTTAATGTGGAATGTAAGATAAATAATTCTTATTTATACAATTTTTTGGTTGTTATAATTTACAAAAGTCCCTAAATTTTAATCTCTAAAATATAGAAAAAGTTTAAACATATATTCCCTCAGTTTTGATCTTTCTTAGAATTCTTAACATTTTAAATTAATTAATTTGTGAAGGATTTTTTGCTTTAGGATTTTCCTTTCCAGTTTTCCCTCTCTATTTTTGACTTGGACCCCTTTTAAATCTCCCCATTCCCAATCTCCATCTATTTCCCTTTTGTCGTTGAGAAATGGCCAGTCATCTGGTTATCCGGAAAAGGCTTTAAGTATTTGCTGATTTATGGGAGGGATGGAGAAAATTCGGCTTACCAGGTATATGGCAAGTGCTATTAATGAGCCCTGCCCTCCCCTCCTCCCTTTCCTGCTTTTCAGAATTTTCCCGCTTTTGTCTCTCAGGTTGTCACTTTGCATAAAGAAACAATTAAAAAATTGCCAAAAAGCCAAAACGTCTTTTTTGGGGGTAGCCGCACAAAAGACAGAGACCGATGGATGCTGGGTGAAAGAGAGGGGTACACTAAGGGAAACAAGGGGAAACTAAGCAAAGGAAAACATAGATAATTAATGGGAGATACATTTTTAATTTTAAAAATTATTTTAAAATAAAATATTGCCATATAGAGAGCTTCTAAATAAACTTTTTCTTTAAGGGAATAGAATTTTGTTTTTATAAATTAATATATGCTTATAAATATCTTAAAAATTTTATTAAAAATTTGTGAGCAATACAAAAGCCTAATTTCTTGTTGCTAGTTTTTTTGTATATTTAATAAAGATATATTTATATTCGGAAAACCCTTTTTAAGGCCTTTATAGAAAGCATCTAAAAAACTATTTTGTAAAAAGCATCAATAATATCTTATTTGTATAAAATTGTAAATTTAAGTGTGGGAATAAATCTAAAAATTGTAAGTTTATTTTACTGTGAAAGCCAAAGTTATTGCCATTATTATTAAAGTTAATCTTTATAATAAATAGAAAATTTCTAATTAAAAAAAAGCCTAGAAAAATATTTAACTAATTGTTTATTTAGGAGTATAGGTTTTTATTTTATTTTATTTATTTTAGTTATTTATATATAACTACATATTTTTCAAGATTTTTTGTTCACGTGTAATCAAAACAAGGTCGAAATGGGCGTCGTTTTAACTACACCCGCTGGTGGCATTTGGCAGGCGCAAAAGCGCGAAACTCATTAACTTGTGTCAAAAGCAGAAGAGGCCGCAGCCCCCACACTTTTCCCTCCCCATCCCCCCAGACCCTTAGCAACCCCCAGAGAAAGTGAGAAAATTATCATTATCACCCCGAAGGCCGCCCACTATTGTTAAGCTTAATTAACAAGCGCGAAGAGAGAAGCTGAGAGAAGGCATGACGCAGGACGAGGGGAAATCCCATCTTGGGGCGATGTAAACGCAAAGTACTAATCATGAAAATTAAAAATAATTAAAACTTTTCTTTCAATTTGGCTCCTGGGCCATTAACCGGGCGGCTGTGGGACAGGCACAGGATGTTGGGTAAATGGCCGTCGCGGTTAAATGGCGCTTCAGCGATTTCCATCACAATTTACGCCTCGGAAAAAGGTTTAACCCCTTAAGACGAAAGTCGTAAATTATCATAAATAAGAACAAGGAGAAGCTAAGGCCCAAAAGAGGCGAGAAATGGGCGGGTTCTAGGCCATTTAGAATACCAAGAGCTCGAGGAAGAGGATGCGGTTTGGTGTTGATTGAATTTAAAAATATTTAGCAACTATTTATAATAAGTTTAAAATTATTATAGAAATTATTAAATATTTAATAATTATTATAGATTATATTGTGCCTTATCTAGTATTTACTTAACCCTTGTTTCCTTGTTCCCAGGAGTCCCATTCAGCTTAGAAGGGGACCCTTGTTTTTCCTCTTGCGGCCAGGACATTAACAGATTCCCTAGGAAGTTCGCCGCACCCACGGCAGATTATGCTTTGGCAGCTCCTCAGATCTTTTGCCGAAGTCCTCGAAGATCCTGAATGGATGCCGGGTATTCATTGATGGGAACCAAATGTCACTGGTAATCGGCTCTTAATCGGCTGAGTAATCAATCCTCCTACATACTATTATGTTCTCTTCTTAGAGTGCAACTTGATGTCGGAGACATTGCCACAGGTTGTTTGGGATTACGAATTTTCCCATGTCCTTTTTGCCGCCGTTATCGCAGCTGAGCCGCTTGCGCACGGTTAGCTGCATTGTCCTTTTTTTTTTTTTTTTGGTCCTTGGTCCTTTCCCAACTGCAAATATGTGTATATATGCAAGATGATGCATTAGGCACTTCCGAGTCGATGTCGTGGGTTAAGCCGCTTAGCCAAAGTGTCCTCTTATTGATCTTTCGGCTCCTTACCCTCGGATCCGGGGCATTGTCCTTGGCCAGGACACACCGTCATCTGTGTCTTTGTGTCTTTGCCCCCCTGGCTTCTGTTTGGTTTTATGCATTTTTAGCTAAATGCGCTTGACAGATGATCCTCCTACTCATCTGGTTCCATCTACTGCTTGGAGTCATCAGCAACGACAGTCAATCATCACTCTAGCGATCCTGGCCTGAAAACAGCTCACAAGGATCATTGGACTGTTCAAAAACAACTACTTTTATTTTGTTTTTGTTTTAGTTTGTTTTAAAAATGATTATTCTCAGTGCTTAAGTCTTAAAAAAATATAAAACCAACCCAGGGAACCGAGGCTTTAGTGGTAGCCACTCCACTCCACTTTACTCTCTCTGTTTTGGCCAGTCTCCATTGGTAGCTAATTATGTAATTATGTTGTCAAAGGGTTTCGCCTTAGTTTCTTTCCGTTTTTACTTCGTTTTTTTTTTTGTATTTTTATTTTATTTTCTGGTCGTGTCAGGCGTCAACCAGCTAAATGTGTAGTTACAACAACAATAGCGATATAATAATAATAACAATAACAACCGTAACTTGGCTAATCAATTTGTTGTTGCTTCGTTGCGGTTGACCAAGCCCGCTGGCCACTCACTCGGAACCAACTCTGGGGAGGGAGCGGAGCGACGTCTTGGCTTGGCCTGGCCATCTTGGGCTTCTTAAAAACGGCACCCGAAGCCCAGTCAACCATGGCGAGAGCTCTAATCGAATCGAAGAGCAGAAGGAAATGAGCTGCTTAGTGTGACCAGGCTCGTAAAATGGGTGTGCTTGGTTTTGAGGTGACCATAAGTGCGGGTTAAGCAGTTCATTTTGGGTGAAAACAAAATGTAATGACCCTTAAAAATATGGGAAATGATATATTATTAAAAAATATAATATTAAAATATTATAAATTATATATTATTAAAGTATTATTTTTTTTTATTGAAAATGGGTTCTTGCCTTTGGCATTAGTTTTTTGACTATTTTCATAGTTTGTAATTTGTGTTAAAGCATGAAACATGAACTGTCTTAAGATAAACCTTTAAAAATAAGTTTTAAGACTGCTTTTCCTCAAGAAAAATTTTATAGATATTTATAGAAATGAGTTAGTAGCTTATATACCCTTTTAGAAATCTCAAAATCCAATGATTGTGTGCAATTCCAAAAGCGTGTTCTTCTAGCTCCCTGCGGAAAGCCCATCGAGTCCAGTGATTTGACCATTAAAATGCTCATTAATATGGTAAGGCATGTGTTGTTGTTGCTGCTGCTGCTGATGCATTCGGCCCCATTGTTTGCATTCATGTCGCTGCTCGACTGCCGTTGGGTTGCATTTTGACATTTTGACGAAGAGGAAATGTCACGTCACGTCGTGTTTTGCCGCACACCTCCAATTTCCGGTTCAGTGAGCCGCCACCAGTCCGACAGACCTCCCCTTCTTCTCCACCCTTTGCTCACCCACAATTTTCACCCGATTTTCCCTTTTTTGGGAAAAGCTGCAAGCAGACAAGCGTGGCTCTGTGAGTGTGTAGTTTAAAGCTACCCAACTACCCACCTCCGTTGCAATCAAAAACTGCACGCACAAAATCATTGCAAATGGTTGGCTAAAAGGGGGATTCCCCAACGGTTGGGGTCGTGTTGTGGACGTTCCTGGTTTTTGGGCACATTCCAACATATACTTTGTGGTTGCGGGCTTGTTATTTTTGTTGGCGCTTAGCGGATCCACGATGTCAACGGTTCTGCCCGAGACTTGGAGAAAGATCTGCGTTGGGAAACAGGAATATAAGAGGAAAGTAAATTGAATTTAGTTAATTTAGGAATAGGTTCTTCGAAGCCAGCTAAATAATAAAGAAGTTTGCTAGGCAGTAAAGGATTAATTTCCGATCCTATAAATCGTGTACAGTCTTGATCAGCATCAACAGCCGAGTCGATTTTGTCATATCCGCCGGAAAAATATTTCTTATGTTTTTTTTCAAAAATTTCTAAGGGGTTACATTGCTAACAACTTTAAAATATTACCAAAAATTAACAAAAGTGTGAATTTGTTTATTTATTATATTTTTTTATATACATTATTTAATATTATATTATTTTATTTACTATTTACTGGAGTAAAACTCTTCTAAAAGGTTTTTTTTTTAATTTTTAACTCTCTTTAAGGACATTTTACAAGTTTTTTTAAAAAATATAACCGTTTTTAGTTGTCAACATTTTCAAAATTAAATAATAATTTTGTTTTAAGTAATTTAAATCATATCTTTGGATTAAAAATAAAATCTCAAAGCATTAACTTTAACATTAAATAACAGTGTTAATATTAGGCACTGCAAATCTAAAATAGTTTAAACTATTTAGTTAATTCTTATACTAGCGCCAAGAACTTTACCTCAAAAAGGTGGTGATGGAAAATTATTGGTAAACTCTGTGGGAAAACGGGAAATTAGCCAAAATGTATACAATTTGCCTTACGTTTTTTACTTCTCCCAATATTAATTCCTATTTAATTAATAATTATATACGCACTTTTAGCTTTTGTTAATTTTATGGAATTTTCCAAGAAGTTTTCCCCATTTTCCTTGTGGCAGCCTACAACAAAATGGCGCCCGCCACCTGGCGGCAGTCAGTTGGAAGCTGCGCATTTTTATTTAAAATGGCGAAAGCTTTGGCGCCATCGCTTTGGCTTAAAAAGCGAAAGGGTTGCGCCTGGGGGGCGGCAAAAGTTCTTTCCCTTTTTCCGGGTTGAGTCCAAGACCTTGGTTTTTGTTTTTGGCTTTAGCAGCGGGAGCTTAGCTGCCGTTTCATTAAATTATATTCGTTGTTTTTATCAGAATTCTGTGGTTATATTTTTTATTTTTACAAAACAATATTTAATTATTGTTTAAAAGCTTAATAAAAATAATTATTTTATAATTACTGTTCATTTTTAATGGTAATCTTATTGTTTAAGGGAATTTTTGAATAGTTTTTGTTTTCATTTTCCAAATGAACTCATTGCCTTGCCTCAAGCCTAAAGGTCCTTGCAAGAGGTGTGCTTATTCCTGAAACTGTAACAGCTTAAAAACCTAAAAAAATCGAATAATATTAATAACCAAATGTGGCACTCTGTTAAGACTAGATTTCGATTTTCTAAACAGGAAATACACGCAAATTAGAGCTGCCACCTTCAAAGGATCTGCGCCGAATAGTGTGTGGTCCTAGTCGGTGTGTGTGTGTGTGTGAATATTTATTGAAGTGTATCTGTAGTTGGTTATACATATCCTTTGTTTGTTGTTGCAGTTTCCAAGTGACAGCCAAGCTGTCTGCCGGTAGCCGCTTCCGGCTCTTGAGAGGTCCTTGAGATCGCCCGGCGGCGGCGGTCAACCGACCAATATATCCCATATACATATATCCCTCACATCCCACACACACTTGACCAGGACATGTCACACAGGACAACCCCGAAACATGGCAGACAATCTGGCTGCCATCCGATCGGAACTTCGCATATAGAATATCAAACGGCCGACATTCGAAGGATAATTAATGATTTGTTATTTCTGACCCCGGATCGTTAAATGTTGTGATCGGGGTTGGACAGGGAAATATGAACGCCACGCTGATTGATGGGCTAAGGTAAACGTTTTTTTTTACTTGAATTACAATTTAAAATAGTTTTCTAGATTTATTTTTTTCGTTTTTAACCGTTTTACTTGTCCCATTAATTGGATTTAGCCACCAGCTCTAAAATGAATCCTTAATCTTAAGTTTCTGACTCCACTAAGACGGGCATAATAAATGAGCCAGCATTTTCCCCCTGCTTTTCCAGCATTTTCCCGACTCGTGTGTGGGTCAAAATCAGAAGGAAAAACTTATTTAAAATAGCATAGATTAAAAGACAAGCATAGTTTGGGTTTAAGCCCAGCTAAGCGGGGAAATTGTGTGGGGAAAGTGGCGGAAAAGTAGAGGAAAAGTGACGGAAAAGTGGTATGGAGCTAGCCATGTGTGGCGTAGAGTGACAGGCCACCTCTGTTGAGACGGACGACGCATCGCGCCCTGTCAGTTTTGACAAATTATAAACGTCATTGCCGGCGACTTTGACGGGTGGCTGTTTGGTTTGTTTTTCCCCGGTTTTCCCTTGGCTTTTCCTGTGGCGCCTTACCAAAGTTCCTTGAGGTTTATTCAACTGATTAATGCAATAGTTTGGCCAGACTTGAAATTAATTTAAAATGAAAAAGGAAAAGGGGTTTAATTAATTATATTACATAAAGTTAACTATACATTTCAAAATATTTAAACAAATTGATTTTACTCAGCGAAATTAACGACTGTATTTAGTTTTTACTTCGATATTGATCCTTGCAAGCTGCAGCATTGGAACACAAATGTGTTGGGCATATCCTGCTTAGTGTTCCTTTACAGTTTTTCCGTTTTTTATTGTTCTCAAAGAAGTTCCAAGAAAATAAAGACAGCAAGAGGGAGACGAAGACGAAGGATACATTTTATATAGTTTTGTAACAACTGACGGCATGTTGGGCAAACAACCCCTCGGAGAGGATGAAATTTAATAACACTAATAAAGCCATTCAGGGAGCACGGGCCAAGACTGTCGGGGCTCCATGAACCGTGATCCCTGATCCGTGATCCTCGCCCATAAGGATATATATCGTGTTGATGGCGCAGGCGTATAATAAATCAATTAACGTGCTGGATTAGTGGAGGTTCGCCCGCGGCGTCGTATTTATTGTTTACAGTTCCGGCTGGACGATCCCGATTCCAATTCCGATCAGCCAGAAAATAGGGAACGAAGGATCGGCGGATCGGCGGATCGGCGGGACCCAGGAAGTGGCACGCGTTTGGATGCCAATTAACGCATCTTTGGCCTCGGCTTACGCCTTTGTGCCCGTTTTTATGATCCCCATTTTCAGGGTCCAACAACAACTGGCGCATATATCCTGTGGCACCCACACACGTCGTCCTTGCCGGCATCGAACGTGCCCAGGATGCGTTGCCCTTCCGTCATATTTGTTGCTCTAACTCAAGGCTTATCCCTGGAAATATTTATGTTGGTATTTATACAAATTCCTTGCGAGTGTTTATATTTGAACCAAGGGTTTGTTTTGTTCCATAAAAATATTGATATTAAATATGGTGTATAGTTTGTTTTTTTAAAAAGAGTTTTTAAGGGTAAAGTTTGTGTATAATAATATATAATATTAAATTTATATATTGATACCATTAATGTTATAATAATAATGAAAAATCATTTGAGTTTTGCTTTTCATTTCTGCCTTTAATTTTTCTTTTACTTGGAAAATGCCTGTTAATAATTACAATAAATGTGTATATAATTATTCCAATAAGACACACGTTTAGTTGGTTATTTTTCCAGTAAGAATAAAGATCTTGATCCAATAAGGTTGCCTATTCTTCAGGCTACCCTTGAACTAACCCACATTGCATACTTCTGGGCAGTGGCTGGGAAATTAACATCAGCAACAGATGGCGCTGTAGCATGATCGGTTATCGGTTGATCGTGCCGGAAATAGTGATGGGTACCAAAATTAATCGATTGATATAAGACTAGACAAAATAATTAATAAATGAAATGTAATAAAATAAAAAACTTCCAAGCATATAAATAAATAATAAAATGACTTGAAATAGACTTGATATTCAGAGAGGCAGAAAAGTAAAATAAAAATAGTGATTCTAGTAATATATTTCAATACTATCCTCCATATCCTCCACTTTCAAACAGTGGCAATTGGCTGCAATTACACTGGGCTTCTGTACAGCCCCTTGTCCCCTTTGGAACTCATTAGGGCAGCTTCTCTCTTTTAATTTAACCCCCAATTGAGGGATCTCCAAAATGACCCGCAAATACGCAAACTCTCTAATACAACTAACGAAGTGGACAAAGGACGCAGGCCCAAGGACCAAGGACCTTCGACTCGCCATTCCCATTCCCCCAAAAAGCAAAAAAGCAGGGAAGAGTCCGATTGTGGGCCTGAAACTCCAGACACATGCAAAGCAGCCCCGAAGAGTTGAAACGAAAACAAAAGTGAAACTATGTGGCCCCCGGAAGGGCGGACATGGACATGGCTTAGGGGGGGTGCCGTTTTCCGGGTGAAAATGGACACAATGAGCGAGACAGAGAAGAAGGGGCTGGGGGGTATGGTCAACCGGAGGAGGTTAAATGAATGAACGGATGAATGGATAAAGGCCACCGCATGTTACACAAGAGTCTGTGCCGCTGTGTGGACCGTGTGTGTGCGCATACAGCAGCGGTCAACGTTATAGGTCTCTTAAGTTAAATATAATTTAAACGAAATATAAGATCCTTGTGATATTTTTATGAGTTTGCATACATATTTTCTTTATAATTAATAATTTATTTATTTAAATTTAAAAATTTGCTATTATTTCGACCCTGCTTGTGTGGCCTGCATATGTGTGGGGTTTTTTGGGTGGTTCGCTCTAGTTTACTTTGGGATTTATGAATGCTTTATGGCGGCTTGTCTGGACAAGGTCTGGAGAGATTTTCAGGGAAAATTCGGGGGGGGGAAATGCGGGCGGTCTGCGTATGTGTATGTGTGTGCTGCTGAGAACCCAACTAATTTATTGCCAACTTCCGGCAAAGGCGAATAATTTTGTTTAGTTTTTCGGTGTTGATAATGAATGAACCGAAAGAGCGGTCAGTGGAGAGACGAACACCCCGAAGGACTTTCATTTCTGAGCACTCCTTTTCATCGTCGCAACTGACCACCACCACTACGCTGGGTCCTTAACCCATTCCCCCCATGACACACACACACAACAAAAAGGGAGGCATTCCCTTGACCAACCCCCCTGGAAATGCTCATTTAATTTTCAGATATTTGCGCATAAAACTTGCCATGAATTTATTGCTTTTTAAATAAATAAACGAGCATATAAAGTGCAGAAATTAAGGGGGTAAGCAGTGGTGGGGGCCCCAAAAGGGGTTATCCTGCTTAGTTGTGGCGCAACTAATTGAAAGTCACTCAAGTGTGAGAAGGACGAGAGGGAGATGGGGGCCAAAAACGGGGAATTTCATGTTTGTTTCGGATAAATATTTAATTAAAATATTTTTGAAAAAAAAGTAAATATATCTATATATAACAAAACAAACAAGAAATTAAATGGCCGAGGGCAAAGCAATATATTAGAATATTGTTATTTTGAAATAATTAAATCAATGGTTTTGTTAGTAAAAAAATTATAATTCTTATAATAATTAATTTGTACTTTATATTTCAAATTTGTTAGTGATTTTTCTTAATTAAAAATATTTTTTTATAATTTTAAAGCAAATTAATGATTTGTCACACTTTATCAAAGCTTTTCGTTTGATTTTGGGACAATTTATATTTGTTTTTGTTGGCATTTATTTATTACTTTGTATTTTTGCTTAAATTAAAATATAATTACAGATTTCTTGATTGTAAATATCCCATTTCCTCTTTTTATAAGAACCCCAGGCTAGTTATCATTTCATTTTTATCACATTTCCCTTAGTGATGTTGCCTTTTTTTTTTGTATAATTCACAAAAAACTTTCGCTTCTACTAGATTTTCTTTTGGTTTTCACATTTCCTGTGTTTATTTTGGCAAAGCACGCGTGTGTTCCCCCCTTATGGTTTTTGCCCCGCTTTTCTTCTTTTCTTTTGCCGACAGTGAAAAGCTTTCAGGAGCTCAGCAGAGCGCCAACCTCAAAATCGTCTGCCATAACTAATTAATGCTGTACTAATAGTGATGGCGTACCCCGGCACTCTGCCACGCCCACCACAGTCGACACCTAAGCTCCACTTTTTTCCTTCAGCGTCCACCCCTTCTGCCATACTTTCTACAATTTTCACCATGTCATCCCTATAAGTATATACAGACAATCTATAGTGGAGACTAGGTAGAAGGGAAAGCCTGAGAAAGATATCTAGGCACTTGTCTTGCAAATCATTGCCTACTTTTTGGCGATGCCACAAGGGGAAAGTACCAGAGAGATACTTTAGTTTCTCCAGTGGTCTTAGAACTAAACATATTGCTTTGAAAATTGCCAGCTGGGCAAAGCCTTATTAAGCCAAGTTAAGATAACCGTTTTCAAGGTCCTGATTCTCCAAAGGGTCTCAGCTCAACCCTTTTACTTGTGGGTTCTATTAAGAAGTCTAGGTAGAAAGGAAAGCCTTAGAAATGTATCTAAGATTATGTTGTATTACATTTCTTTTGTATATATTTTAAATAATTTATATTGAATGTTATTTGCTTGTTTGTGAAGTACTAACAATGGAACATTGCCTATTTGGCGACTCCGCAAAGGGATAATTCCCGAGAGAGATACTTGAGTCTCTCCAGTGATCTTAGATCTAAACATATTGCTTTGAAATTTGCCAAGTGAACAAAGCCAAGTTAAGATAACCGCTTTTAAGGTCCTGAAGCTGCAAAGGGTCTCAACACAACCGATTTACTTGTGGGTTCAGCATAACGAGAGCATATTGTATTTATAATCTGTGTTTTTTGTTGGCTTTTCCTCCTTTAGATCTTTCAGTTGTCTTGGGGGGGCCGTCTCGACGGCGAAGGCGGAGGCGAGGGGCTGCTGGTGGTGCGAGGGACGAGACAGCCAACCACAGCCATGCTAAAAACCGAACCACCGCCGCACCGCCAACCCGAACCGCCGCCAGGGGGAAGCGGCAGCCAACAGCAAATGAGAATCACGAAAACTTTCGTTTTTCTATTTTTCACAGCAAAAGCAGACGAAGCACAAACACACATACACATATAGAGAGAGACAAGAGGAACACATTTCCATTGCACTGCATTTTATTCGTTTAGCTTTTCTTTCTGTTTTTCCTGCTTTTTTTTGGGTGCAATTTTGTTTTTTTTGAAGGGGCAGGAAAAACTCTGCGCATGTTCCCTACTACCCGAAAAAGGAAAACGCAAAATAAAAAAGGGAAAATAAAAACTAGAAAAAGGGAAAATGCATTGGATGAATGAGAATTTTCCTGGGGGAGAAGGTTACTGGAGCAGCAGCCAACTTATATACCAAAATGGCGGAGGAAAATTCTAGGAAAAATGCCAGCGACCAGGCAATGCACTTTCCTTTTACGGGATTATAGGGAAATTGTTAAATTGGAAATCAAATTCGAGTTTAAGATTTTTCAAGATTTCATGTATTCAAAATGCATTTACCAAAATGAAAGCACAGTTAGTACGAAAATATGGATCCACAGACATACATACATAGAATGATCATTTTGGTCATCCGAATATTTACATGATTTTGTTTTAGAAAGCCGGCTTATAGTGTGAGCAGCACTCCCAACGATGACAAAACCATGACAAGGAGTGGCCTCAACCCCTCCGCCAAAGAGGCATAGGCCGTTTCCGTGATCCACTTGAGGCCGGAGTGAACATCCGTGTAAATGGAGGGCAGGATATCGGAGCCACAGCCCAGGGGATAGGACACAATGCCCACCACCACCCCGTTCCATATGACCGGGGCACCGATATCGCCAGAACAGGGATCAGCGTCAATGGTTGAATTATCTTTGCCGGCGCATAGCATGCCGGGGCGAAAGTATTTGAAGTGCGACAGGCACTTCTTGGTGTCCATGAGGGCCACTTCCAGTTGTAAAATTTCGGAAGACAGGGGGCCTTCCTGCGAAGAATAGGATGAATCCGATTCAACCGAATCAATTCGATCTGTGACTTACCGAATACATTCGCCCCCAGCCGAGCACCGAGTAAGTCACTCCCATCTGGGGCGGCGTCAGGGGCAGGAGAAGATATCCAATGTTTGGATTATCCAAGGGCAACTTGTGCTTCAGACAAATCAGCGCCATATTCATCGTATTGTACATGATGAAGTTCTTGGGCACATGCACCGATTTCACCGGCGAACACACAGTTCTGTCTTTGACAAAGCGCAAACGGTGGGGTGTTCCGGACACCACCAGCAGCATCCGTGGCATGTATATGACCTTGAGTTGGCTTGGATGGGGGAAAATTAGTATTGCTGGGTGGGATCAAATGCCAAGGTCGTTACCTACTTCATCACACAATGGGCGGCGGTGAGCACCCAGCGCCGCGATAGAAGTCCACCGCCACAAAAGTGATTGTCGCCAAAGAACGTCTGCGGTGTCCTTGATCGTATAGAGACCACGTACTTGGCCAGCTCGAGGGTGGCGTCCCCCTTGAATTCGGCAGAGGATAAACGCTTCACCCTTGGGGCCTCGCTGGTGGCCCCGATGACAGTCATCATTAGAAGAATCGCTAAATTTGGATAATTCAGTTCCATATTACGATTCCATTATGAAAAATACAAAAAATTTCATAACAATTAAATTTGTACATTATTTGACACATGACGATAAGGGTATTGTGTGGGGGGTATTATTATGTATTATTACAATTTTCTAAAAATGAAAATAAGTAAAAGTATAGTAAAAAAAAGTATTTGAAGAAGAAACTCCTCTGGGAAAGAACTCCAAAATATACAAATTCCTAAACCATTAAAGTAGTATTAAAATTATAACATTAATTTATTTATAAACTTATACCACTTATACTACCTTTAACCCTATTTCAAACTGCTCATTCCAGTTCCTTCTAGCAGCCAAGTTAGCTGTTGAAATCATAGAGTGTGATCCTGGGGGAAAAAGCAGCCCAGAAAGTGGCAAAATAAAACGAAATTGTCACCCACAGGCAGCCAGGCAGCCAGCCAGTGGCTCCCCAGCCGCAAAGTGCAGCATGATGAGGGAGGGATAACGAACCCCCAAGTGGGGGTTCACCCTCTCTGCTCCTAGGGCACACGCGGGGGCTGAGCTCACAACCCCAGAAACTATTAAAGCATCGAGTTGAGTCGGTGCTCTTCCAATCAGCGGATCCGATGGCTGCGCATTTTTCTCGTCCGGGGGAAAATGGGGGAAAAATCGCAATAAAAAAACTGGGGGAAAAATACAGCAAGTGAAAATCCGGGCACAGAAATAAACTAGAAGAGCGACGGCTCCGCCTGCTGCTGCCAATGCAATTCACGGAGGCGCGTCCAGAGGGAAAATGAGAGGAGGAAAATGGAGAGCATTGCTCGGGGGAAAAATTGTGTTAGCAGGTGGGTAAGGGGTAAATAGGGGGAGGGGGGATGTACGCCACTCACTCAGTGGCCCCCTTTTTTTTTGAGTGAGTCTCGGAGAGCACAACTCACAGTTTTTGCTCGAAAAAGAGAAACAATTGCAACATGGTTGTCAGGTTACAAGAATTAGAAATTTAATATAGAAATATTTTATATAATAAAGTATAGTAAGAGAACATTAAGAAATATAATTACAGAAAATTATTAATATAAATATATAAATATTATAAATAAATATATTATATATTATTATTTAATTTAGTAATATTTTATAAGGTAAAGTACAAAATTTTAAAGTCTCAGAAAGTATATTTTTGTATTATTTTTTTTGTTTTTATATTCAAATAAATATTGTATTATGTTTCAATATTATTTAATATATATTTTAAAAGTATTATTAAAATTATAGAATTAAGCGTTATTATATTTTTTAAGGTATTATATTACATTATATCTATTACGAATATTGTTAACTATATTTTCTTATATATTTTATATTATTATATATTTTATAATAGTTATAATCACTTTGCGAGCCTTGGCAACCCTTGTTGCAAATGCAAATTGAGTGCAATTTCATTTTTTCCTTGATTTTCCCACTGAAACTGCAATTGGGCAAGGCTTTTCCCTCCTGTGCTGGGGCTCAAGGGTGTGGGTGGTGGGTGGTGGGGATGGGGTGTCGTTAATCGGAGGCCGGCTGTGATTCTTTTCTTTTCGTTTTTCCTTTTCCTTTTCCTTTACGTTTTCGCTTTGTTTTTATTGCTTTCTGTCATGGCACGTGGCACACAAAATGTAAACAAGCCGCAAAAGTGAAGCGCGTGGGAGGTCCACCGTGGAGGAAAATCAAATAAAAGGCACGAGGGGCGGGGTGTGGGGGTATGACTAGAGAAGGGCCACCGCGGGGTTAAGAGCTCAAGGGGTTAAAGGGGGGTACAAATGTGTCTAGGATTAGAGCTATGTGGTAAAGAGCCGAAGAGCATCCTCTACATGCATATTTGTTAGTTATTTTTTTAATTGAAAATAATTTAAATAAATGAGAAAATAAATTAAGAAAATATTTAGGTATGAATTGCAGATCAAAAAGAATCAATTGATATTATTATAGATATTTGAAAAAAAGGTTAGAATAAATATATTAATATATATTTATCGATTTTTATATACAATTTAAAGATAAAACAATAAACAATAATAAATGCAAAATTAACTAAGCTAAATGTCAAATTTCCATATTATATATATCTGTTTTATATAGTTCGGTTTCCTTATCCTTTATCCTCCCAATCTATATCCTTATAAATGACTCTTTTCCGTGGCAAAGATGCTGCTTAATCAGGCTGCAATGTGCGTATGTATAAATATCCCACCGGCACCTGCTAGGAGTCCAACAACAGGGGGAAATCGGACACGGACATGGACATGGACACGGACCAGGAACCCGAGTCTTCCGATCCGATCCTCCAGTTTATTTCATGCAAAATGGCAGCTCGTTTGGCTCCGGCTCCGCTCGGATTGCGTGTGCATTGGTTTACTTTTGTTTAGCAAAATGTTCATGCAAATCCGCGCTCTGCTGCATTGCCATTTGCATAAGCGGCCCCGGGACGAGTGCCCGGACACGGACGCGGAACTGGACTTAGACCCGTACAAGGGGGGAGAGGTAGAACCACCTCCACCTAGCCAGGCCTGGTAACCGGGTCCATCATTAACCATTGCAGGTTTGAGTCCGCTATTGAACGCACCAGAGTGCATTGTGTGTGTGAGAGCCAGTGCACTGGGGGAAAAAGTCTAATATTTTTTATACTATATAATAACTATTTTAAAATTAAGAGCAAAATCAAACCTAATCCTATACTTTATATTTTCCATAATAATAAACCCTCTAAATTCCATTTAATCTCTCAACACCTGTGAAAATACATTTCCCCAAGCACATATTCCCCCTTCTTTCTCTTTTCTTCCTTTTAAAACCATTTTTGTTTGTTTTATTAAGTGCAGCATGTATTTTCTATTAGAAATTACCAAAAAAAAAATGAAGAAAATCCATTTGTTTGTACTTGAAATTTAAGGCGAATCTTAACCCTGGGTTTTTGCTAGTGGAGCATGGACTCAGGACTCATCACCATCGTCATTCCCTACCCATTCCAGTGCAATCCTTGCCACGCATATTCGCGCACGCACAAGGACTCCTCACTCCTCCTCCCCCCACGCTCCTTTCGTCCTGGCAACTTCTGGCCCAAAGTGAATCCTTTTGGAACTTGCCAAACTGGTTGGTTTAGTTTTCAAAACGGGGCGTTCCACCCACTCCTTTACCTCATGTGTGTGGGGTGTGTGTGGACGTGGAAAACCATTTAAAATTACGGCAAAAAAGCAACAAAAGTTTTCCAACTTCAGAGGGGGGGAAATGACAGTGGCCCAGGGATGGTTGAGAAAGGGGCAAAGTCGCGTTGCGTTGCGTTGCGTTAAATTAAAACGCGTATGTTGCACACATTAATTGCCAGGAAGTAGATACGCGGTGGTGGGGGGTTATAGGGGGGGAAGGCCGGGACTTGTGGGTACTGCGTGTGTGTGCAAAAAAGGGGGATGGCCCAGTGCAAAAATGGGGGGTTGGCCCAATGCAAAGGTTTTTCTAATCATTAACACAGTTGCCGTCGCCATCGAGCTGCGAGTTTGTTTTGTTTGCCAGGCATTTCCACACACACACACACGGCCACACACACACACATACATTTGTAAATTAGAAATGTCCGTCAAATACTCCGGCCCCATTCCCCCCTCGAGTGCCACGCCCCTGCAGACAAGTTGAAAAGGTCGCTCAGATGCCAGCGTTGGCCGTTGTAAGGATAATGCCGATGATGTCCTGTGCCGAGGAGGAAAAAGCAAAACACAAAAACTGCACACATGTGAGCGCAATCTGCACAGTCGGTTTAAATGCATTAAATATTGAATAAGTCAATGAATATTAATATCGTTAAATATATTAAATTTATAACAAATTTATGATTAATTTATAAATAATTTATAAGCAATTTATAAACAATTTATAAACAATTTATAAGCAATTTATTAACAATTTATTAACAATTTATAAACAATTTATAAATAATTTATAACCAATTTATAAACAATTTATAAACAATTTATAAACAATTTATAAACAATTCATAAACAATTTATAAACAATTTATAAACAATTTATAAACAATTTATAAATAATTTATAACCAATTTATAAACAATTTATAAACAATTTATAAACAATTTATAAACAATTCATAAACAATTTATAAACAATTTATAAACAATTTATAAGCAATTTATTAACAATTTATTAACAATTTATAAACAATTCATAAACAATTTATAAACAATTCATAAACAATTTATAAACAATTTTTAATAACATAAATAGTTAATATTTCCAATCTGCGGCTTATAATTCCCAAGTAAGAATTCAGCCAGAAAATCACCTTACCTCCAAAGTATGAAATTAGTCTTAAAATCAAGTTAATCCAAATTTTTCTACTGATCTCAGTAAGTTTTTGATAAGATACATATGTATCTTTAAATTAATTAATTTAATTAATTAATTTTTTTAAATATTTCTTCCCCTTAAGATCGTTTTCTAAACCTAAAATACAATCAATTCAAAATTAAAGTTTTTAGAAAGTACAGTCTCGCTTGCTAAACCCACACTAATTTACAGTTAGAGACTAATGTGTGCACCCACCCCCCCAGATTTTTTGGCCCTTTTGGAAAAACTTTTGTTTGGCAAAAGAAGTGGCTAAAACTAAAGCTAAAACTGAAGCTGAAGCTGAAGCATCCAAAGAAGAACTGGCAGAAGCTGAGGGAATCGAAGTCAGCAACAAACTAACGGCAAATGGCAAATGACGACGAATGCGATAGTTTCCACCCAGCACCCCCACCCCCTTCCAAAGGAAAATAGTTTAAAATTCATTATATATGTACATATATACATACATATATTCTCGAGTGAAAACTACTCAATGCTCACTCGCCCTCTCGGCAACAGTTTGCCCCAAAGCCATGCTCTCGCCTCGATTTTCAACTCGGAGTCGTACTTTATATACAAATATATATACAAATATATGTATATATATTATATATATTATATGTACTGCATGTGTGTGTGTATAAATCTAGTGAAACTATATATGAAGTGACGGCGTATATTATGTAAAATGTTGCATTTTCCAGCTCAAAACAAGGCACACACACCGCCGCCCACTTGCTACTTGTTGTTGTTTATGATAATGAGCATTTCGCTCATGTGGCAGCAACACATACGCATATATACACCTCTCTTTATGTGGCCAAAGCTGGCCCGGAGCGGGAGATCCAGACCCGGAGTCCTCCTCCTCCTCTGAAAAGGGTTGCTTTGCCTACAGATAATGATGCTAAATTTATGTATTTTGTGTAGAAATAAAACCTGATTTTCAAAATGAGTGGAAAATGGAAATGCAAAGGGGTTGGTTGGTTGGTTGGTTGGTCAGTTCTTCGTTGCTGCTGTAGCGGCTTCTGTGTGTGTCTGCGTGTTGGGGGTACTTTGGGGTTGGTCATTTATTACAAAAATTGTGGGAGGTATACCCCCCTCTTATAAGAGGGGTTGGGAGGGGGAAAGGCTTAATGCGGTGCGGGTTTTCCCTAATTTCATTTCCCTTCTGCTGGAGTCACTCGACGAGCAACGAGCAACGAGCAGCTCTTCCTCGCTTTTAATTGTTGCCATTCCGACGCCGACGTCACCTCCTCCTTCTCGATGATTCTGAGCCAAAAACGAGACTCTCGACTCTCGACTCTCGACTCTCAACTCAATTTGCGTTTGAGCTATTCGAAAGGCAACATACACACACTCTGGCACACACTCTGGCACACATGTGTGGCAATGGCAGCGACGTAGCTCTCTCTCTCGTTTGGAAATTTGAAAAGTTTTTTGTGTGAAAATTTCGAAAATTCGTGTGCGTTGTTATCATTTGCAATTGTGCCGTTAACCGGTATAGCAGCAGCAGCAAGCAAAGCCATACACACACTCTCTCCACACACAACGCACTACGTACGTACGCACAACACTAACGACACTTTCTACGAATCGCATTCGTTAAAACCCATTCGATTCGGCCGTTCGGGCCAAGTGCAAAACTGCAAATCGGGTGCGCTCAAAAGGCTCTCGGTTTTCGGGATTCGGGTTGTGCTCGTATTGCCGCACGAATTGCATCCCGGCAGAAGCAGCAGCATCAGCATCAGCCTCAGCAGCAGCAGCAGCAACATCATCAGCAACTCTGCAGCTGGTCAGGTGCCCCCGTATGTGTCACTCTGCATTTTGACCACTAACGCGCCGGCCGTGCTTCCGTTACGTTCCTTCGACGTGCTTCGATCGCGTTACGTTACCCCGTTGCATTCCGTTACGTGGCAGGATAATGATGAAAACGTGTCCCCCAAATCGGTGAAGAATTAGTGGAAAAAATTGTTATAAAATCATTATAGAAATCTTTAATTTATACGAGGATTGTAACATTTCTGAGATCGTAGAATCTTTTAGAAGAAATTTAACTAAAACTGAGATCTCTCACTTAAGATCTTTGCAAAACACAGTTTATGTGCTCTTCAAATCGCTGCCGTTTGTTCAAGTTTCTTTGTTTTTTCGAGTGTACAACCGCCTGGAAGTGGGCGTGAAGAGATCGAAAGTTGCAAAACAGTGAAGAGAGATCCCATCGAGAGTTTAAAGTGTTAACAAAATATATAAAGAAAATCATATATATTTTTGGGTAGATCAGCAGCTGCTTGCCAAGTGGATTTGGTGATCACAATAGCAGATATCAAAGGTGAGTTGAATATAAAATAACAAAAAGGAGAGCTAAAAAAGGTTTCAAGCAATATTTTTATTTATTTTTTAATTTATTTTTGTTAATAATATAAATGTAATGTGAATACATACTTGTATGATTTGGATTCAGAAGAAAAGGTTAATAGTTAATTTAATTGTCATTAATTTTTTAAGGTTTCTTTCAGTAATAAACAGCACTAAAAAGCCTCTTTTGTAAAAGGTTTCTTAAACAAGTTCAAGGAGTTTTCGTGACTTAGGAACAAGAATTTCTGAATCAATTATAAAATATTAAATTTAAAGGCTACCACAAATAATTACTAGTAAAATTAATGACTAATTTAAGTCTCAATATTATTGAATTCATTATAATCAATGCGTTATTAAAACCCCTTTAAGAGTTCAAGGCAGACCTCTTTAATAAAAACCTTTTCTCAACTTGAATTTTCTATTTAAAAATATTTACAACTTTATAGTAATAACTAACAAAATAACATTAAACTTTTAAACAATATTTAACCATCAAAAGATAGCTTTATTTATTATAAACAACAAAATGATGTCCACAAAATGTTGACAGGTGAAAGAATAAACCTGGTGAAAAAGCCATTTAATGATCCACTTGACAAGTCAAATGCGTATCGAGCAGTGAGCAATTTTTACTTAATGTAATTAATTAAAATTTAACGTGTTAATTTCGAAACGTCTGCGTGTGTGTGTGTGTGTGCAAACAAAAGACTGCAACAATTGTGCGCACATATAGAATATGATACCTTGGAAAAGTCATCGGTGAACCGCACTTATGTACCGCAAGTTCTACCGCGAAATTGATAATTCAACGGTTAACCAAACGGGCCAACAACTCAAAAAAAAAAGAAAACATAAAAAATATATGTGTATATGTATAAATAAAAAAAGAAAAAACACTGAAACACAGACAACAACAAAGTCGAGTGTTTAGGGTTTTACATCAAACTGAACAGTCAAACAAAATTTTGAAATGGAAAGAGAAGACTCTTAAAATTATAGGGTATATGAATAATGAAATTTATAAAAATATATAGCTAATAATAAAAAATTAATGATATATTTTTAAGGATTTAATGTGGCTTAAGAAAGTAAGAAAGGGATTAAACAAGTTACCCAACGGAAAAGTTATCTTCATTTGGCTGACATCTTGGTCTCATTCTATAAGAAAATATACTACTTAAATATTAGTTAATTATTTTTTATATAAAATACAAATATTTTTAAGAAAAAATAAATTTAAAACTATTTTTAATTACTTAGGAAATATGCCATTCAAAGGAAACAAAACAAAACTCTATTCTCTCTCTAAAGAAAGCCCCTCCTCTTAGCTTTTCAAAGTTGCCTTCAGGCAGCTATTTTTTCTAAGTGGAAAGGTTTCTATATATTCTAAAAATTTCATAAAATCAAGACTCAAACTTATATAACTTTTATGAAATACCTTTTTCTGTAAGGGTATTTTTAAAATGAAAAATAGTAGCCAAGCAAATATTGTGATTTCGATACCGTGACTCCAAGAGGCAGACTCTTTTGGCATAAAGAGGGGGCGTAGATTGGGGGCGTGGCAGGCAGCTCAAGGGCCTGGCTATGGGCTAAGGGATGTGTGTGTGTGTGTAAAAAGTCGGTGGCAAATCGGGGGGGGAGTTGGGCTGTATTTGAAAGTGGTCAACCAACTCGTTGACCGCAAAAGAGAAAAAATAATAAAATGAAATAAACACACGCAGACAGATAGGACAGCCCTCTGTGTGCGTGTGTATGTGTGTGTGGTGTGGCAGTCAAATCACAAACAAAAACAACAACAAGCATACCTACAGCCGTCGCTCAAATGTAGGCAATGAAATTATTTTTCCAACTGCAACATTTTCCTATTTATATATATTTTTTTTTCATCTATTTTTTTTTTGTGCTTTGCTAATGCAATGCGACAGTTGAACGTTTCATTTTATAATGTTTAATTTAATTTATATTTATGGCAATATGTTTAGTTTTTCTACCTTAGTTTTTTATGTAGCCTCTGCTGATTGGCCAATTTTAATGTCGCTAGGTCGTTTTTTACTTTAAAGTTAATGATTTATTTTAATTTGCTGAAATTATTGACATTTTTGTGTGGCCATTGGTTCAGTTTTGATGAAGATGAGAGCTGAAATTAAACATTTTTGTTGGTTTGATAAAACAAATATTTAATTAATAAGTGAAGAGAGTTTTAAGTGAAGCTCAGAATGTAAAACAGAACACTTTACTGCCTTTTTGGCTGGGAAATATCTTTAAAAATTAAAGAAATTATATTGAGTTATTCTCGCTAATTACTAATTAATAGTTTAATAAATCTGTAAAGACTCATAAACCCCGTATTTTAAACTAAACTTTATCTAGATTTATATTTTAATTTATATATATTTTAATTGTATATAAAATACTAGTTTCTTAGATTTTAAAAACTATAAAAATCACTTTAAAATGCAATGAAATTCTTTAAATATATTTCCTGATTATGACCAAAGTCCTGTTTGGTATCTTCATTAAAAATTGATGACCATTTGAAAATGGAGAAGTTAAAGTCAGTTCGCAGGGAATGTGTGGGATCGGTGGGATATATATTTATGAGGGTTGCTTGCAATTATATTGTGCATTGTGCTGTTGTTGTCCTTCGTCTGGGTTTTCGTTTTTGTTTTTTGTGTGCGAGTGCAACTTTTATCGATTTAAATTAAAAACGCATTGCTGCAAATTGTAAAAATTATTGTGCGCGTCTGTCTCGCTGCATTTTCCCTGTTCCAGCCTCTGTGTTTGTGTGCCAGGAAGCGTCAGCACATTAAGTTGGTAGGCCGTTGTTGTTGTTGGACAGCATCCTCCATAGTCCCCACGTATTTTTATTTTTATTTTTATTTCTGTTTTTTTTTTTTTTCGCCACACCGCCATGTCCATGTCCATGTCATTGGCCGGAGCAATGCGGAAAATCGCATTTTCTCATTTGGCTTCTGTCATGCAAAAATATCAAAAGCGCGTTGCGAAAATCTCGTTTATTTTTCACACGCATTTCTGACATTTTCCCCTCTACGGGATTTTTCTTCTCTCGAAGGAAGAGCCGAAGAATCTGCTGAAGAAGCAGCTTTTTTTTCAAGGCTGTATCACACCTTCTACAAAATACCTTTTTTTAGTTTACATTTTCCCTTTATTTATACTTTTCTTTTTAGTTTTGTCTTCTTTTATTTCTTATTTATTTTATATAAATTATATTTTGAATGCCGAGGTGTAAAATAAGAGGTGTAATACTGCCTTAATGTCTCCACACAAATTGGCTTAAAGCTGTTCGATATGCGGTTGGTTTGCCTCGCATCGAATGAATGAAAGACAACTTCAATTCTGAGTGAAATTGCACTCGTTTTTCTTCTTTGATTTACTTTCTGTGCAGGCACTTTATGAAGTTTAAGAAGATATCAAGTATACGCCACCGAAAGTGGTTATTTATTGGGCTGTGGTTGGAGTATACAGGGTTAGGTCATGGAAATATTACATTATTGGATTTTCCATCAAATAAGAGAGGCTTGTATTTAATTGATTTTTAAATTTTTAGAAATAATTTTATAAATAACAAAACAGTTTCGTTCTTGGAAATTCGTTTAAAATATAATTAAAAATCTTAAAAAAATAACCTTAAATAAATCTTAATAAAATACCTTAATTGTTAAAAGAGAAAAACCTGAAATTTTCCCATCACATGGCTTGCTTACTTATCAACCAACTCTTAATTTAACCCGTCGATATCCTTTTGCCATGAAATATTCACGATGGCCTGCAATCTCTGATGTTCTATTTTAAAATGCGCAAACTGAAAGAGTTAATGCTATGTCCAGGAACCAATGCATTAATGTACCGGCGGCGGTAGGCTTCTGAAAAATATATAAGTCTACTTATACATATATATATATATATATATATATTTTTTTTATATATATATTTATATACGAACAGCAACGGCGCACACAATTAATAAGAATTACAAGTAGTATGCGTGGGTGTTTATCCTGCAGCCTGCATCCTGCCTCTGTGTGCGCGTGTGTGTGTGTCTGGGGGCGTGGCCGCACAAGTGCTAATGACTTAATAAATCATCGCGTGCGACAAAGAAATATATGGGATATATGTTCCTGGTTCAGCGGTCCAGTAACCGCAGCCAGGAAGAGCCGTTGGTTCGGGCCATTGCTGAGGTCCTGATTGGCAAAAAAAATGGAGGAAAATAGCACACGGCAGGAAAATAAATACATAATTCAATGAAAATCCAACTGAAATTCCTTTAATCCTCAATATTCATTAAAAAATATGAGCCAACCTCATGATGTGGCATATCGGTATTGGCCGTCGGCGATGTTGTCTGCCTGCTGTTGCTGCTGTTGTGTTTGGCCAAGTTGCCGATAATGTTGCCAATGATCCTGCATCTTCCTGTGCAAATAAACAGAATTTTAAATAGTATTAAGCCATAGATTTCAAATCCATTTAACAAGAAATTTTAGAACTTAAACAATACAAAAGGTGTTTCGTTTTTTTAGAATTTCTGTCTTGAGTATACGTTCTATAAAAAATATAGAACAAATGTAAGGACTTTTTATTCCCTGCCTTTCTTGTCTGTAATTTTGTTACCGTTTCTGTTGATTTAATTCCAGCCCAGAGCCTGGCCTTTATCCTGTTTCACTTCCTTTATTTTTTGTCAATTAAAGCCAGCCTCTGGCTTTACTTTCATGCAGTTTATTAAGCCGAATATGTGGACATCCTTTTGCTGATGATGCTGCTGATGCTGCTGTTGCTGATGTTGGTGCAATTTCTGTTGCAGTAGCTGCTGGTTTTTGCGGCCAAGGGCCAGGTGCAACATCAGCCCGGTCATTACATCTTTATGTGCTTTTTTTAAGTACATAATGTACGGAGGAGTACATAACGCGAGGCAGCGGGCTTAATCAGCAACTTAAATGTGTCGTGTGGCAGCGACGATTTTTCCCCGATTTTTCCCCGATTTTCCATACCTTTTTCCCCTCTCTCTTTGTGAGGGAAACTTTTGCTGTCCGGCCATTTGCACGTTACAAAAATTAATTCGATTTGCTGCTCGGCGGTCATTTTAATCGTTTGCCGTCGTGCGGTGCCGTTTAATGAAAGGACCAAAAAAAAAAAAAAACAGGACACTGCAATATCCAACCCCCAGGCCAGCAGGCAATGCAATTAAAAATTAAAAACGTGAGCAAAATGCATAATGAGCTCTCAAGCAACACTTCATTAACGCGTTTTCTTTAACCCCTTAAAACTCCCCACTGTCAAGTTAAGTTACACTCCTTTTCGTTGAGTGTCTGATGGGCGACAAAATGTTAACAAGCTGTTGAAAAATTGGCAAACAGGCCAGAGAATGCGTAACCAGAGAAAGGACCGTACGACCTTCTACTGGACAGCAGGTCAAAAGTAAGGGAGAAAATGCAACGACCTAAAGGATATCCTTGAAGAAATATATAAAAATCAAGAAAATATTTATTTTATAATTATTATTATTATTTTCAATGAATTGTTCTTGGCTCTCCTTGCAAAGCCTTGGATCTTCAAGGATCTGCAAGTTCCCTAATTATTCCCTAGACTTTCCCTTTACCTTAACCCAGGGTATCACCTTATCATCGACTGACTTCATCAACTACTTAAGCAGAGTCATAAATTTACACACACACATACGCCTCACGGCCGCACAGAAAAATGAAAAGCCCCCAGAGGGGGGAGAAGGGAAAGGAAAATCGTTTGGGTATGAGGTGGCACCCGTTCCGCAGTTCGTGGCCTCAATGTTGGCCTCAAAATGCAAAACCCCAAAAAGGAGCAAAGTGCAGGAGCAGCCTTGCACGTGATTGTCAACAAGTTTGACTGCAATGGCTTGGAAAGATCGGTGGGGAGGGGGAAAATGGAGAGCATGGCAGCCTGCAAGATGGACCCTGCCTGCCTGCCATGGACTACTGTTTGCTCTTTTCCTTTTTATTGATTTTTCTTTGCCCGTTTTTTACCGTATTTCTGCATGTGCGCATATTACGCATACGCCGCGTGTGCAACGGAAACCAGCCAACTGACCAAACGCGTCCTGCCAGCTGCACCAGGCATTGCGTTCCCCTGGAAAAGGCCCCAGCGTTAACCTTTCCACATTTTTCACCCCTTAACCCCCCCTCACCTTAACCCTTGTTTGTCGGTCTGCGTTTGTACAGCTGTCAGACAAGCGCCATTGCCTGCCCTCAGCCTTTCTCTTTTCCTGCCCGCAACTGCAATGTCCTGAAAGGAAGGGGTTAAAAAAAAAAGAGAATTCAATGCCCGCTTCGTTTATTGTTGTTGCCAAAAAATACAAAAAATATACAATGAAAAAAACTGAGGGAAAATTTTTAAATATAAAAACAAGGCAAGGCTATGAAAAATGGAAATACCCTATAGTCAAACTTGACTTTTGGAGGAAAATTATGCAGATTTTCTTTGAAGATTAAAGGATATTTTAATCTATAATTATTTTACTTTATCTTTTCTTTTTAAGAAAGAACAAAGCAACAAAATATAACAATTTATAGACAAAAAATATTTAAAAACATAAAGAAGTTGTTTAAAAGAAGAACACCCTCTGCCAGGGTATACAAAAAATATTTAAAAAAAAAATGAAAGAAAACCTGGGAAAACCGTTGGACATGCGTTTTCTCGCATGTTTATTATTGCAGCGGCAAATTGTTTGGGGCAAGGGGGGAGGGGGGATTCCCCTCAATTGTTGCATTATCCTGCGAGTTGCAGTTTCTCTTTTTTTGCGCTTCTTTGACACGAAACAGACAGACGCAGGAGGAGGGGTCCTGGTTGGTGGAAAAGAATTGACCACCAAACAACTCACCTGCCGCCGCCCACCTCCCCCCTTTGATGGGAGTTAAAAAAAAATCCCCCACTGGGGGATATGTGTTCTCTGTTTTGGGCCTTTTGTTGGTGGCAACCACATATTTGGTTGCTGATTTTTGGTTTCGTAATTTTTCCTACCCACAATGCAACACAGTAGCAACAACAGCGTCGATTGTTGTTGCTGCATTTGTTTGGACCTTGTTTTTGTTTGCGTGTGTGTTTGGCGGTTTTTCACCTTCTTTTCCGCCTTCTTTTTTTTCTGGTTTTTGGTTTGGCTCCACAAATTACAACGAGTTGTTTAAGCCAGGAGCAGAGAGTTGCTTTTGGTTTTTTCTGTTTTTTTTTAAATATTTTTTTTGGCATGTCAAATAGCTGTTGATTGGTCAGGGTAAATTTTGATGGATTATAAGTGGTTAAAGGTTTAACAGTGAGAGATATGGGGGACTTTTGAGATAGTAAAAGGTTTAAAGATAGTTTTGGAAGACTTGAGGAGCTATTAATTGAGGATTTGCAAGCTAAAAAGTTGATATTTTAAAGGCATAAATATTTAAATGTACCCAAAGAAAGGTTGATCTTTGACTTGTTATATTATTTTGGAAGTTTATAGTATATGTAAAATATTTAAAATTAATTTATATATGTAGAAGATTCATAGAAAGTCTTTGTTTATTTTTTAATATTTTTATTTTGGAATTATTTAGAAAAATGTAGACTTTATTGAGAATTTTGTAATAAATTACCAGTTACTCTAGTATTTTAAATATTATTAAATAGCTTATAAATTTGTAAATTTTAAACTATTTATTTCATTAACAAATTAAGCTAAAGAACTAATTTAAATTACTTTCTAAAATCAAATGATTTGATTCTTTCAAGGAACTTTACAAGTCAAACCTACCAAAAATAATATATCACTCTCCAGAAAACAAGTTTTTATTGGATAAACTCCCACACAAGGATTCCCCCATTTATGTTTCATATTTTCAAATGGAGTTCCTGCTACCAGAATGCCAGTTAATTATTTCCTGGCAAATGGTTAGCTTTTGGCCTGCAAACACAAACTCAACGCATCAATGGCCATTGCAGGCTGCAATTCCATCATTTTGCACGCATATATACTACATATATATACATATATATATATATATATATATACGTATAGAGACCGACTCTGGGCAATAAAAATATTTACAACAACAATCATAGCAAAGGCTTTTTGGGTCTACCAATATTATTCCACACAACTTCAAACCCACAAAATGTTGGTTAGTTTTTCGTAATAACTTCAAATCTGCACTTGCCACTTTGTTTGTGCGTGTGGAAAATGTTTGTGGGAGGGAGGAAAAATGGGGGAAAATGCAAGAGTTGTAACCCTAAAATGCAACATACTCATGTATGTATGTATGTATATTTTTATGGGTTCGTAACGCATCTCCTGGGCCCTTAAAATTTCAAATGGCATCGAATTTTGTGTTCTGGCAGCCAGCCTTTTTTTTTGTATTTTTTGCTCTGTCCTGTTTTGTGTTCGTTCTGGTTTCTGGTTTGTCATTCCGGGGTGTAAAAATAATTTAACTAAAAATTGCACACAAATATCCCTCACACACAGTCACCGCAAAATGTGTGTGGGCGGTTGGTTGGGGTTTGTCAGCCGCCAGGTCTCTCTCTGGCCAGTGAAGGTGTGTGATTAGGCCAAAACTGTAGGCCGTAAAATATACGCAGAAATAATAAAATCAGGGCCGCAAAAATGTGCAACAAGGGAAATGCATGAAAGCGACAGCAATGTGAATTGGGCGAAGCTTTCTACTGAAATTAAGAGCACAGTGTCAATAATTTTGGTTAAAAAAAAAGAAAAATTAAATAAATATTTAATATTTAATATTACATTTAGTTTAAAATTAAATGTAAGTGAATTTTAAAGTCCTTGGAAATTATGTAAATTAATTTAAAATTATTTATGAGACCAAGGCAGTCGAATTTGCTTTGGAAAAATATGTGGATATGTTTGTATAAGTTTAGTATATTAGTTTTATTGTGCAAATAATATATATAAAATATATACATAAATGTATTAAAATATATTTATATATTTTTTAGAATATCACAGACTATCAATTCAAGCACTATATTTATTTTTAAATATTTTTAAAATATCACAAAAGCAAACATATACCTTTTGCAGCAGCTAAAATTTGCAGTTTTAATGAGACAAGGTGAATTATATATAGAAAAAATATATAATATATATGGTATATATATGTAAAAAATATATATTTAAATTTTATATTTTATTTTCAATTAATTTTTGTAATTATTAAAAATATTTATTGTCAATTTTTGACAATATCTTGATAATTAATATTAACAGAAATTTCCTTTTCAGTTGCCATAATGTCGATCTTTAGAGATCCAGCAACAGCTAACTTTAATGAACATATTCTTTATAATATTCAGATATAAAATATCAGTATTAAATAATTGTTGTTTATAAAAACATAAAGACGAACTAGAGCTACTTTCCGAAACAAGTGTAAATTCTTAAATTGGAATTCAAGCTTTCAATTTGTCAAGAAAATTCCTAAATATAAGCATATATTAGATCTACATTTAGATATAGATTTAAGATATTTTTAGTAAATATTCTATAGGATATATTTAAAAGATATTCATATTAGATATTTAAAATTATAATTTAAATGCTATTTCAGGGATATATTACCAACATTTATAATATAATTTGTATTAAAATATTAGTAAATATCAGTAAATATTCTTGAGAAATACTTTTAAAATCCAAACCAAAAACTAAACAAAAACACACAACACACACACACACAGCCACCTGGGGAAACACTCACACACACATACACCGCAAAAATTGACTCGAAATATTCAAGACTGCAATGGCCTGCATTTGTGTCTTTTGGGGGGCGGGGTTTTTCCGAGTGGAGCCACTTTTCCGAGAGCGAATGAAACAAGAACAAAGCGCCACACACGCACACACACACAGTGGAGAGTTCAACCCTTGCTGGCCGAGAGTGAGTGAGTGTAACTCGGTGCGAATGGAGCTCCATATGTGTGTGAGTGCTTAATTTGCTAATTGAGAGCCTGCAACGGCGCATTACACTGAACACAAAGTGGCGGAAAGAGTGGAATGCCGAGTGAGTTCTTCGAGTGAAAAGTTCACCTAAGACTTGAATGAGAAAAAAACTGGGAAAGAACAGGGAATTCAATTTGGTGTGAGTTTGCTGTGAGCTTGGTGTTTTTTAACTTCAACTCCTTCCCTTCAAACATCATCAAAGGCGGCAAAGACGACTCAAAAATACCAGACACAACACACATGTGTGTGTGTATTTGTAACGGGATCCAATGGGATTTGTCTTTGACAACCAAGACCCAAACGAAATGTCTCGACAATTCTCTAAATTCTCCGCTCGACTCAATGCGGAATTAGTCTATGATTCCGACTCAGTCAGAGGGAGTCCTTGGAGAACTACCCACTAAAAGCAGCCCCTTTTCTGGTGGCTCCTCCCCTTTGAAAAGAAAAATAAATATAAAAAAACACAAGAATCCTGTTTAAGGGTGTTATAAACTGAATTTTTTGTTTTAAAATTAATTTAAATAGTAATTTATTGCCAAAATCTTAGTAGTTTTTATTTTAAAACAAGATATGGGCGATATTAGATTGAAATAAATATAAATATACATTATTTAATCATAGAAAACATTTAAAAATATAGTTTAAAGTTTAAGAAAATAAGATAAATAGGTATATATATTTATAAATTAATTTAACTATTTTACACAAAATTAAAAATATTTTTATAAATATTAAAAAAAAGAATAAAATAAAGTGTTTCAATATTCACAAGGTTTAAACACAATTTTTAATATTTTTCTTTATGATTTAAGATCAAGATAGTTCATAAAAAAATACCTTAAGCTTGATTTTAATTACTTAAAAATACATAATAATTTTTATAAAAAAATTGTGTCTTTTTTTTTGTTAAAAAATTACCCAAGAAAATATATTATTTTTTAAAGAAAAAACACTTGAATTTCATCTCGTATTTTCGTCATCACAGAACTCTCGAAATGAGTAATCGCCCGTCATTGGTGCCACACTTTTTATGGGCAATTTAATGGTTAATGCAAACAAAAGACATAAACAATTTCCTACCTACCACACACACACACACCCTACCCCTTTTCTGGAATCCAAGTGCATTTGTTATTGCAGGAAATTTAATTGCCATAACACATAAACAAAAAAAAAGAAGACAGGCTGGCGCATTGCTCATAATTTTGTGTATTTATAAAGACATAAAAGCGCAAGGCCGTAAAAAATATGAAATGTATCAAAGGCGGCGCAAAAACATTCGGGTGGTCCAAATGCAGAGACTAAGGGGTTTTGTTAGCCCCAAAAAAAAAAAAAAATAAAAATAATAATAAATCCATTAAATAGGTATTATGATCAGTAGGAAATATGTTTTTGAAATTTGTAATAATGATACCGAAAATCGTGGCCATGCCAAACTGTTGATTGCAGCTGACAAGATGTCTGGCAAAGTGCAGGGTTAGAACTGCAGGTGTCCTCCTCCTCCTCCTCCTTCGCTGCTTCACCCTACTCCATGTCCAGCAATCAACTGCAATTTGGCAGAGTCCAGACTTAACACCCTCCTGCCTGTGAGTCCTCGGGTCACATCCGTGTCAAAACAATGTACGCACTAGAAGTCATTTAATTTGTTAAACTCGGTGATTTGGACAAACTCTTGGGGCCCCAAAACGAGGGGATTCCCACCCTCCACATGGAACGCCCTGAGTGCCGGCATGTCAATTGCTTTAGGGGCTGCTTCAAAATTTTTGGTAAAGGGGGCGGGATGTGCACAATAGAGAGACATACAGGGCCATACATTGGTGATAACATATTACACTGGCCAGCAGGAGAGGCATTTGTTTTGGGGAATTAATTTTAGAATTTAAAAAATGATGGGAACTTTAAGGAAAGATGATAAAAGGAAAAGGAAAGGGGATTGGTTATAATGGTTTTTTAAAGAGGAAACACTTCTACCCCAGTAGTAGCCAACTTAGCAGTTGAGAATTATAAGCATGGCCTAAATGTGTGCTTTTTTTATGGAATTTATTTCAAGACCTGAATTTTAATTCATAAATATTCAAATTGATTCACAAATTCACTCTTCAGTTCACTACTATTTTCTTGAAATTAAAAATATGCAAAAATAAAAAATATAAAATAATAAAAATAACAAACATCTCACCTGTTAGACAGTGTTGTCTGAAGGTGACACTGGCAAAGGACATGCTGGACATAAAGACGGAGGGACATCAGTCCGGACATCATCCGGATGGGAGCCTTGCAAGTTGCACGTTGCACGTTGCGCGCTGCATGTTGCATGTTGCCCTCTGGAGGGGGGAAAGGCGATGCGTCTGCGGTTGCTATTGCAGCAGCTCCGTTGTGCCGCTGCTGCTGCTGCTGCTGCTGCAATTGCATTTCTGCCCCTGGCATCATTTATGCATTTAAACAATCTAACGCCCCGGGTGGCATGTTTCCTGGGCGCCGGAAATGCAAATTATGTTATGTGTCAAGTAACCGGAAAATTCATTTTAATTGCCGTTGAAATGCCATATTGCACTTACAACAGCCCCCCCATATGAGTGTGTGTTGCAGCTTAAGGTGATGCTATTAAGCCATCGATGCAGGGGTAGTAATTGCAGGTTTTTTGATGCCTTATTAAATTGTTTTAAGAGTCAGGTTAATTTCTAGGGAAAAATCAATTCAGAATTTCAATAAAATCGATTTTGGTTGCTGCAACCCTTAGCTAATAAGCCATTAATGGGCGTTGCGCTTAAAGAGGGCTTAAAGTGCATTAGAAAATGCACAAGAAAATAGCCAAGAGATAGAGAGGGAGACAGTGAGAGCAACAGAGAGACTGAGAGGGTGAAACAATTGTATTATCTGTATGCATGAGTGTGTGTGGTTCGGGGGGCGTGGCCACATGCATTTCACCGCAAACGAGCCACTCAACGAGTATTTCAAAATAACAGACAGCCGCATTCGGGGCTGACCAGCAAAACCAAATGAAACCAAAACCAAAGCCGACTTCATCAACAACAAAAACAGCAGTAGCAGCAGCAGCAGCAGCAGCAGAAGCAGCAACTTGCAACATGCAGCAAACAGCAGCTGCTCAAAATGCAATTTTTCACTTTACGCACTGAGAGTCTCCTGGGCCCCAGCCAGCCAGTGTGTAAAATCCAATCAAGCCTCAAAAATGTTAAACGCCTCCAACAGTTTTTGGCCTCATAGCCAGGCCAAGTCCTTTGCTCTTCTGGCTTAAAAGCAAAAGCCAAAAGCAAGCTCTGCGGGCACTGGCCAAACACAAACACAAGGACACCGACTAGATGCAAGGATGTATGGCAGGACACACCGAACAGGCTGCAATCTGGACTTATTACGCCACTTAAGGCTTAAACATAACACACGGAAAAGTCTGGGAAATCGAAGTTGAGATACCCTGGAGGAAGGATGCCTGAGAAGGATCCTGAAACGAAGGTTTCCTTTTAATATTTATAATCAAAGGTATTGAATACAGGGTTCGATTAATGAGTTTTTAAAGCTTGTGACTCCTCACCTTGTTTGTCTTAACTCTAAACTGAACTATCAAGGCAAATCGTGGCCAAGTTCAGCCGCAAAACTACATGCATAGCACCTCCGGTTAGAGTCCTGTTCCCCAATCCGTAACCGGCACAGTATCCATCACGGCGGCATTCCGCACACACATGCCGCACCCCTTCTTTTGACCTTAAATGTCGTCACATTGTCGCCTCAAAAGGACGAGGGCGGCACTTCTCGCAGCCGGATATAGAGCATCCCTCCAGGATTCCATCGCCCATGTCCTGTTCCTTGTCGTCTCCTCGTCGTTTGTCGTTTGTCGTTTATCAAATGGCCAACGCTGCTGCGCCGCCGGCCGTCGGCTAAGTGACAAGCAAAACCGCGAATTGACCAGAGAAAGTCCCTGGCTCCAACTGCAACTGCTGCTCCATCTACATCACCATCTCTAGTTGCAGTCTGCAGTCGCAGGATGCAAGGACCCAGAGCTGAAAGTGTGCCTGCTGCACACGTTATTAATGCCGGCACACTGTGCACTGCCCAAAAAACAGTGGCAACATATTTAAAGGGAAAGTAATCTTTTCATAGGGCTTTCTCGTTCTTTTTGGCAGTGCACACGCACTCGGAGCAGGACCAAGGACGAGCACAAGATGCGTGACCCGTGTGAGTGTGTTCTGTGGGTTTTTTTGGGGTGTCGACAGAGGGGACTGGGGTTGGACTGGGGTCTCCGGGGGCTTAACACACAGGATTGGGCATTGTTTTGGCCGAAAGTTGACCGAAAACTTGGCATTGTTGGTTGCTCGCTTTTTGGGCTTGGGGACGGACGGCGGACAGAAGGATGGCATTGCAACGGCACGGCACTGCATTCGGACTGCAGTCTGGCAAAGGATGCAGCCTTGTGCTTCTCTCCTTTTCTGTCTTTTTTTTTTTTTTTTTTTTTGGTGATGGAGAACTGCAGTTGGGAGGGCGTGTTACTGCATCAATTTATGGTTGAATTTTGGTGTCCTCTCTCCTTGTAGGACTCTTGATTTCTGTGGGCAACGACTGACTGTGTGTGTGTGTGTGTGTTTCTGGCCTAAGTGCTATGGGCATACCGGAAATAAGTTTGCTGCCCGCAAATTTAGTTGATTTAGGCATTAAAGCGAACAGAGACCGATGTACCCACTTGAGTCCTGGAATCCCCGGATCCTGGGGCTTTGCGGTGCGTTGCGATGCCCACTTTGAGCACTTATAAACAATGTATGACTTCATTTGTTCTTAGTTAGCAAATGTTGTTAATTTCTGGGTTTTGTTTTGCCAGAGATAAATTGATTTCTTTGAGGAGAAGGGAAAATTGGAAGAAGGGAAAGTATATATTTTGTTGGGTTTAAAAATCTATTACAACAACAAAACAACAAACAGCCATTTAAGCTTCTAATAAGCCACAGCTCTGGCCTCTAGCACCTATTAACCAGGACATCTTCCTTTTTTGGTCATCTTAATATAGGAATTCCCGAATGCCACACACTCTACACATTGCTGCTGTGTTGCATACCACAGGCTGGGGGTTCTCGAAACCCAAAGTCCAATTAAAATTTAACTACATCAAAGTAGCAACGGCAGTAGCCCTTACCTATAACATTTAACAAGTTTAGTATTTGGGTTGGCCACTCCGAAAATATTTCCCTGGGAGCCCGGCAGCTGGACATGCCAAACTATGGCTGAAAAAAAAAACGAACAAAAACAAAACAGAAACGTAAATGAAAATGAAAATAAAAAAAAAATAAAAAACAAAGGCCCAGAGATGCCGCCGCCCACTCACGCAGGGGTTGCAGATGAAAACTCTCTATGTGTATCCGTGGCATGTCGAAAATTGCGCAGCTTTACGGCAAATGCCGCAAATTGAAACAATTTACATGTTGTACATGTGTTGGCGAATTTCCCGGCGATGCCGGTGAGAGCGGTGAGACCGGGCTCGCCATCAAAGGGTTCAACTTGCGTGTAACGGTCCTTGGGTCCTTGTCTATTGATACCCGGGTCGCCCGGTTTTAACAGCAGCCATGAATTTTGATTTAGCCCCCTCACCCGAAAGTCTGGGTATCTCTAAAACAAAAAATACTCCTAAAATTACACTGCAGAAATAACTATTGTATATATTAGCCCATAAAAAGATCTACAACCATTTAGTATACCATAGTTATGTGTTTATTTTCTTTGATTTTCTCGGTGTATGCCCGGAGAGGTGACAAACCGCGCGTGACTCTCCACTGGATATTGTTGGTGTAATTGTTGGTGTTTGTTGTTGTTGTTTGTTGGGCATCCATGTCCTGCAACTTTTTGGTGACGGCGAGCACGGATTATGGCGCGTTTGTCGAGCACTTGTCGCAGATTTTTTTTCCACTCCTTTGGCCTTTTCTCTGCCCTGTTTGAGCTGGAATTGGTTGGCCAGGTTCTTCTTACTAACTGCTAAATGTCCTGTAATTGGTGTAGGGGAAAATATTATTATTTTTAAAAATTTATGAAGCAAATTATTTTATAATTCAAAGATAATAATCTAATTTTATATTTAATAAAATTTTGTAATAAGAAAAACACTTTGAAGTGAATTACAATTACAATTACAATAGTATTCTAAATTTTGGAATTTATCAAAATGTAACTTAAATGTTTCTTTTAAATTGCAAAGAATGACACCTTCTAATTTCATATTAACTTTTCGGCTTGGCTTTTTTCAAACGTTTTTTAAAACTCACCATTAAAAGCGCCTCTCTCTGCGCTTCTCAAAAACTCCAAGTGCAGGTAATCGGTTAGCCCACTCATGCCGACTGCTCGACTTAATTTGACAGTCCGGTTGGTCTGCTCCTTCTCACCGCTTATCTCACCTACATCCGCGGGGCTTTCCCTCCCCCGCCCTATATCTTTTTCATCTCGAGCTCGGTAATAACCTTTATAAAGTAAATTTACAATAAAAGGCAGGCCGGCAAAATGAAAGGCAAATGACGGCACTGTACAGTACCAACCGTCACGACAGCTATTAACCCATGCCCATGACGGACTTTCCGCCCTTCGGCACAGCACTTTTCCCGCGCATTTTCGCCTCCTCAATTTTCCGGGGTTTTGTGTTGTTGTCTGGACTCGCGGCGACACGTTTGGCTTCCGTTGGATGTTCGCCGCGATTTCCTCTTTGGCATTGTTCCTCCTTTAACCTCCGCCTCCCCGGTCCCATTTGTCGCGATTTTTCCACCATTTCCACGATTTCCCTTTGTGTGTGTGACAGTCAACGGTTATTTTGTGTACCGAATTTTTTCTGTGCCTTTTCTTTTGTTTCTCTGTTTCCTGTTTTTTTTTTGTTCCTTGTTGGCCAAAAGTCAACCCATGAGCTGTGGCATTTTTAAGTAATTTTTATCGGTCAGCAGTGGAAGTGGAGGGTTAAGCGACTCTGCGGGTCGAAAAAAAAAGAAAGCAACTTGAGCTCAGATTTCTGAGCACACTGGAAATTAAGCCCAGGGATCGATATCAAAAATTAAATAGAGGAACTTGCCTGGTTTTTCATTTCATATTTAAGATGATTATATCACTTCATATTTAATTATAAATTTTAAAAGTTAAAATTTCCTTCTGGGGATAAATTTTTTATATATTTCAAAGTTTCTGTTATTATCCTATGCATTTTTCAACTTAATAAAGCAACAATTCTAACGTACCTTTGGCCCCGTGCAATTGTATCCTGCAACACCGACTCCTTTTGGCCCTTGGGCGCCCTGCACGAATGTCGACAAGTGACAAAATATGCAAGTATCAAACCACAAATTCTCACCCGTGAGTCCACAATCATTTTGACACTGGTTACTGTGACGAGTGCAGGGTCCTTCGTCCTTTTCGTTCGCATGCCGCATGCCACTAGATTTGCGTTGGCATTGGGATAGTGTTGCATGGGGTCGATGCTCATCGGCCGGAGAGCGGGTGGAGTGCGATGAAGTCCTTTGCCGGAAATTGAAAAGTGCAACGCAAATTGCGTTCCGCTGGGGATATGAAGGTCCCTGCAAGCCCCTCCCCCCCCTCCTTAACTCCCAGTGCCATCCAATCCTGTGAATCCGAGTCCTGCCAGCCGTCTGAAGCCTTCGCCCCGGCCGGCGAGTGGTTGACAATTGATTTGTGTTTATGGTGGCCATGCCCATGGACATGCCAGCATCCTGAAGCAGACTGCAGAGTGCAGAGTGCAGTCCCAGCCTCTGGCTCCCTCTATTTTTTGGGGAGCGAGGGCTTCACCCATGTAATATGCCATTTTGGGGCCGTGATTTAAAGACATTAACAGGCCTCAACCTCGGCTGGCTATGTGGGGGCAGTTTTATGGTGTCGCAACGGGCGCCAAGTTCAAATTGAAGTCAGTCGGGGGTAGATTGATGACCTAATCGTGGCCCTCAGTCCCAGAAGGATGAGGTTTACTAGGAAATTCTCACTCAATAGAGCCATTTTTGGGTTTAAAAACAGAAAACCATTAGAAAACCCCTCTAATAAGTTAATATAACATAGAATTCTAGTTTATTATTATCTAACATTAATCAAAATTCTTCCATTTCATTTACAGTTGGTATTTACACCGGCGGGATAGTTGATCCTGGGCATACCATACATTGTTTTCCAACGGTTTGATTAAAGGACGACAAAATTGTGCGGCTAAAAAAAGTGCAGGCTCACGCTCAAGGGCAACTGGAGCAGTTCGAGCAGCAGCAGGAGCAGTTGCATCATCCATTGCAGCAGCAGCAGCAGCAGCAACAGTTGCAGCAACTGCAACATCATCATCAGCATTCTCAACATCATCATCATCATCATCATCATCAGGAGCAGCAACAGCAGCAACAACAACAACAGCAACTTCACCAACAGCAACTTCAACAACAGCAACAACACCAACACCACTATAATCCCTACACCAACGATACCAACAATTACAGCAAAATGCATTTAACAACCACCTCGAGCAATTCGACGGCATCTAATGCCAACAACAACAACAATAATAACAACAACAACAATAACACAACCAACAACAACAATAATAATAACAACAACTCTAGCAGCAACAACAACAGCAGCAACAACACCAATGGAACCAACAACAACTCCAGTAGCAGTAACAATAACAACAACAACAACAACAGCACCGAACAAAATACACCACCCACACCCGCCCAATTGCTAAACGAGGCCTATACGAAAATGACATCAGACATCCTGGCGGAAAGGACACTGGGTGACTTCCTTACCGAACATCCCGGCGAACTGATCCGCACCAGCAGTCCGCTCTTCGTTTGCACCGTCCTCCCGCCACATTGGCGCTCCAATAAGACGCTACCGGTGGCCTTCAAGGTGGTCTCCCTGGGCGATATAATGGACGGAACGATGGTCACCGTGCGGGCGGGCAATGATGAGAATTATTGTGCGGAGTTGCGCAACTGTACGGCGGTGATGAAGAACCAGGTGGCCAAGTTCAATGACCTGCGATTTGTTGGAAGGAGCGGAAGAGGTAAGCCTAAACGAGATATATTATTATATATTTTATAATGTTTTGGGAAGACGCCTGCTACTCCTTATTGTCCAGGCCTAACCCAAATTCATCCTTGTGCTGCTTGGCCCACCAAGAAGGCAAAAGTTTTTCGTCAAGTGGCGGCTCTTATTGGCCCTTGTTGGCACTTGACCCCCAGGCGTCCTCCCTTGGATTGCACTCGAAACAATTTGTTCAATTATCGCCCAAGCAAAAGTTTTGCCGGCTTTTGGCCCCCACTCATGCTCCTGCTTCCCGTTTCCCTTTTATTTTTGTATCATTCAGTGGGCACTTTTTGCACTGCTGTCATCTTTATTTTTTTTTATCATTCGTTTTTCTGTTCCACTCATCGTCCTTTGTCAGCTGTTGGTTTTTGTGTGTGCTCGACAGGCTTTTGTATCCTTTTAACCGCTTGTTAAGCGCTGCACAAATTGTCAGCAGTTCATCAGCGTCACAGAGGCAGAGGCATCGTCATCGTTTTCATTCACCAAATAGAAGCGGATTCCTCAGTTTTTGTTGCCGTTTTTCTATTTTGTTTTTTATGTTGTGAGGTTTGTTGTTGTCAGCATTTGTCTGAGCCTTTGTCTTAAAGTGTTTAATAAACTGTCAGTTGTTGCGGAAGTTAAATGGTGGTTTAAGGGAGAGGGATAGAGTTGTGAGTCCTTTTAATGGAAGTTATTTTGGGGAAAATTTCTAAGAGCTATATATAGGCAAAACCTACGAAATAATACAGCATATTTAAACCAGAACAAACCTAAAGAAATATCTTATAAATAAATATTTAAAATTTAAAGTTTAATCTTAGATTTATTAATAAGAAGTTTAGCTTTTCTTTGGCTTGATTTTTCATTCGAAATATTTCCTTTCAAAAGAAACACCGAGTCCAATCACACAACCCATAATTCAATCATCACAGACTAAAGGCTGGGTGCTGGGAGTACGAGCCAAGGACTAAGCCCAATTCCGCTGGTCATTTCGTCCTGGTGAAGGAGGCATTTTTGGGGTTTCGATTGAGGCTGGGCGGCAGGGGCTACGCATCCGCTGCGGTGGAACCGCAAAAACCAAAGCCTCGACCAGCCAAGGGAGCTTGGGGTAAGGGGGAGGTGGACATAAGCGGTTTTCCGACAGCGAAAAACGGAAGGATGGAGGCGTGTCTGTGTCTCGCCGAGGATTCATTCATTGTCATCATTCGGCCAATGCCAAATGGATGCGTGTCCGCGTTCACGTCACTCGTTTTACATTTCCCTTCCATCCTTCTCGCTCTCTGAGGACATCTTTCGCTTTTCACTTTAACATTTTCCGCGGCACATGGCCCAGGCTGTGGGTCAACTTAATTGGGAATTTCCCATTCGTTTAGGCGAGTCAGAAGAGGGATCACTCGATGATTTTCCTATAGGTTTTCTTAAAGAAATAAATTATGTATATTTAATTCAAAAGTTTCCTCAGATTTTCCTTAACTTCCCAGCCAATCGAAGCCACCTTTTGCCACCATTTTCCCCCTGCCTGTCACTGTCAAATTATGATAACTGTAATTTGCACAATAGCCTACCTGCCTGTTGCTTTGGCCTGCGGAAAATCACCACCCTGCGGAAAATCCCCCAATCTGCCTTCCACAATTACCAACATTTTCGCAGGCCTGCTAGGAAAAACAAAAACCCTCAGGGAAAAAAATTGAAAAGAACAGAAGGCAAGCCAAAAGCAAATTGTGCACAATTTGGCATGACTTTTCCCCTTACCGAATTTCCCATTGCTTTCCACAGACAGGCGTGTCCTTTTCACAGGACAAGGTGTCAGTTGCTGGCAGAAAGATCCCTTTTTTTTTGTTTTCTTTGCCTTTTTAACGCCTCGCCTTGCCTCGACTTTTGCCAGGCATTTATCTTTGGAGCTGGGCGGGGCCGGGCTCGGGGTTGTCCCCAAGATTTTTCGGTGAATGTTTATCTTTTGGGGGGGAAGAGCAGAGGGTGTTGAATGGCCAGGATATGGGGTGGCATTTGTCGTTCGTTCTTCTTGGCTAAGTTCATTTTGCGGCTGTTTTTGGGCCGTATTAAATGGCTTGAGAATTGTGTAAATAAAAACCTCAAGGGGGATGATGGATGGCCTCGATTAGGGGTAACCTCTTTTCTTTCTTTTCTTTTCTTTTCTTTACATAAGGATTTTCTCAAGGATTTATTGAGGCAACCACAGAGAGAGAAAAGCTAAAGGAATATTACTAGAATTGCTAATTAAAACAAACTTTATTATTGATTTAATAAATTGAATTTTGTTTAAATTGTTTGCCAAGTCTTGTTGCCTTCTCTCCGTTGTTTAGTTGTTTAGTTGCGGCATCGTAACAGGCGGAAACTGGCACCGACTTTAACCCCCTTAAGCCCCAGCGTTAACCCCCCATCCCCATCCCCATCTCCTCCATCGTCATCGTCACCCGCCCGGATGGATGGTGTGTGTGCGTGCATGTGCATGGCACTTTGCTAATTAAAAGTGTAGCCTAGCGCTGGGCCAAATAAATCGATGCCCGGGTAATTAAATTGCATGACACGGGGGCGTGGCATGGGGGCTGATATGTACTATGCCGGCCTGTGCATTTGTTATTGTAATTAGACAGGCAGCAACAGCAACAGCAACAGCGGCGAAACAAAATGGCGTCGTCGGTGGCAAATGCCACGTAAATCACTCATACGCCCCATGGGCGCAGTGCAGATTTAATGCAACTTAGATGAGGGTATGGAATGGCAGTGGCCAGTAATGACCCAAGCGGCAGTAATTCTATTAAATTTACCCAAAAGAGCCGCTTCCTATTTGGGTCTTTAAAGCTGTGGAAATTTTAGAAAATTTATATATATTTTTAAACTATTCATAAAAACGGTTAGGACAAAAAAGAGACCTAAAATTATAATTATTATTAAATAATACATAAAACTAAATATAATTTCAAGCCTAGATTTATTCGAATTAATTTCAATTCAAGCCTAAGGCTTCTTATAAAAGTCCTTTGACTAAAACTCACCAAATATTTGTACACAACAGACATTTATTGTCCAACTCGAAGACAAACCCTTTCTCCAATCGAACCAAAAAATCACTTAAATCCCTTCTCAACTACCCACAGGCCACACGTGCAATCAATCATTTGAGGGGTGGCATAGATTTCCACCCTCAGGTAAACACAGGCAGAATATCAACCAGCCAAAACAAACAAAAACAAAAACAAAAAAAAAAAAAAAAAATAAAGATGAAAACCAAAGAAGCCGCAAAATGTTTTTATTTCGGTGTTGGGCCGACTTACTGGCTGGCTTTTCCAGGCTTTTCCAGGGCTTAGTCTTTTTTGGCTTACAAGTGAAGTGAAGCCAAACAGCAAAAGAGCAAACAAAAGATGCTTGTAAGTCTAAGAAATAATTTTTGTTAATTTATTTTTTGTATAAATATATAAAATATATATATTTAAATATGGTTTTCAACATGTTCAAGTGTAGAAATAAAATACTTTCTAGCTTTTAAAACTCCTGAAAATAATTTTAGCTTAAACAAGAAAGGAAGCTAACTTCGGCACGCCGAAGTTTGTATACCCTTGCAGATATTATTTCATTACATTTCAACTATACTTATAATGTTTACAGTTTGACAGTTACAGTTTTACATTCACACCTTTACATTTTCTCTACATCTACCGATCGCTCCTATGGCCGCTATATGATATAGTTGTCCGATTTTCATGAAATTTATACCAAAATTCTACAATAATAAAATAAGCTTATATCTCAGAGTAGATGAAAATACGTTGAAAAACAACGAAGTTATAATATGTTTCCTATTAATTTCCCGATCGTTTCTATGGCAGCTATAAGATATAGTCGTCCGATTTTCATAAAATTTTTACCAAAATTCAGAAATAATATAGAATGGCCATATCTAAAAAATGGTGCAAAAATGTAAAAAAACAGCAAAGTTATAATTTTTTTTTCGAAAAATTTATCGAACATTTGTATGGCAGCTATATGATATAGTCGTCCGATCCGGCCCGTTCCGACATATATAGCAGTGAGAGTATATAGAAGACTATATGCAAAGTTTCATTCAGATAGCTTTAAAACTGAGGGACTAGTTTGCGTAGAAACAGACAGACGGACAGACGGACAGACGGACAGATGGACAGACGGACAGACGGACATGGCTATATCGACTCGGCTGTTGATGCTGATCAAGAATATATATACTTTATAGGGTCGGAAACGTCTCCTTCACTGCGTTGCAAACTTCTGACTGAAATTATAATACCCTGCAAGGGTATAAAAATATATATTTCCAATCAAAAATTTTAGTAAAAAAAAATGAAAAAAAAAAAAAAACAAAACAAAATGAACAATTTACAAATTGCTTAATTTTATTAATTTTTTTTTAGCTCCTTTTTATTTCTAAATATTTTTAAAGTTTATTTTTAAAAATAAACCAACACCGAAAAATAAGAAATTCCCTTTGAAAAATTTTGAGAAATTCCAAAAAATGTAGTTGAATTTAGAACTTTACACAGGACCCAAAAGCAAAGTGTATATGATATTTGCCAGTGGCAACATGAGTATCAAAAATTTTAATTGCACTTAATCCGCAAATTGTAATTCGTAAGCCACGCCAACACGATTATGTGACAAGTGGGATGGGGTCTCCTGGCTCTTGTTTTCTTGGTGATTTGCGAGGCAGCCGCAAGTATTGACAGATGTCCTTTTGTTTGTTCCCATGTCCTCTGTGTAGAGCCTCTTCCTGTGCCTATGTGTGTGTGTGTATTTCATTACCCTCAAATTGATTTATGACGCCTGTGCAACGGGGATTTGCTGGCAAGGATTTCAGGTTATTTGTCAACAGGATTTGATTTTAAATGTCGCCACACCCACACATACACACACGGAAATGTCATGCTCCTCAAGTGTTGACGTATCCATTTGTCGCAGTTTCGGTGGGAGATTAAGATGAATGTATTCGTCTTCGACTAGGTAGGGGAAAATCCCTGCGATTAGCAATCAATTGGGTCACAGAATGAATTTAGAGTGTTATTTAAAGGGAGCACTTTCCTGTGTTGTCCTTAAATTTTTGAAAGAATATTTCTATAAATTAAGTAATTATAAATAATTATAATTTAAGCTATATAATATTTTTTAGAATTTTAAAACGGACAAATTACATTACTTAAAAAGCGGATCCTTACTTTTAAACCTTATTTAATTTTAGTGTTTCTATCAAAACTTTAAGATCCTACCTTTCCCTTAAATCCAACGTATTTTTCCTTGAGGAAAACCCCTTACCAAGTCCATTTAATGATCAATTATATATAGCCTTAACTCAGTCTAACTTCCCCCCTCAAAAAGTGGCAAAGAATTGCGCAACAATGAACTGCACTTGATGGCAATAAACAGAAAAGTGTTTTCCCATCTTGGGTTGCCACTCGAGACTTCATTTTTTATGCCGCCTTGGGCTTGGGGGGGAAAAATCAAGGCGGAAAATCAGTACGTATTGTGTGAACCAAGTGGAGTGTGTGCCAGGAACATGTGTAAGCTCGGGCTATGTCTGAGCATATATATATTTCTATATATGTATATTTGTATGTGCCGAAATGATTTACGCTTTGTTTGTCAACTTAAAAAGCAAAACCTCTGACTCCTGCTCCTCCTCCAAAACCACACATACGCCCCATTGCCCCGCCACCTTCACATCACACATACGCCGCGTTGTCATAGACGAAACACAGACAGACACACAGGAAGGCGACGCGGCTTAAGAAGCCCGAAATGCTTTTAATTGAATCTCAACAAAAAATGGCTAGAAAAGGCAACTTGCGCCCTGGCAACACTTGACAATGACAATGGCCCAAAAAGGTGGGGTGGACTGAAACAAGTTAATTAAAAGAAAACTGCGGCGCAAACGAAATAAATCTTCGAGTGAAAGAAAGTCTCTGGCGAGGCATATGTGAATGGCTGCTTTGGGAGAAGACACACAGCAGACTAAATCAGTTTAAATTGTAATTAATTCTGTATTTCCAGAGGGCTAAAGAAGCCAAAATGCAAATGAGGTATTGTCCTCAGTCACAAGGGAAGGAGAAATACAATAGAATTAAGTTGAAATAATTACAAATATTGTCGATCGATTAGAACGTGTGTATTGTGTTACCATTTCCCATTTAATGGCCAACACTTTTACGACGTGACAATACCCCAAAATCCACACCAAAAACATCTTTATTATCGGCTGGCATGACTGGCCGCCATTAGTTAAATGTTTCCCTGGTATTTGTCATAAATTTGTTTATCGTTTTTCTTGTTTTTTTTTTCAGGGAAAAGCTTCACGCTAACCATCACCGTGTCAACGAATCCACCGCACATAGCCACCTACAACAAGGCCATCAAAGTGACTGTCGATGGGCCACGCGAACCCCGCTCCAAGACAAGTAAGTAGAGCAGGAAAAGCTGGAAAAGTGTTTCTCGTTTCTGGTTATCTATTTTTACCCCTTGCCTTTTTTGGGGGGCATTTCATTTGCAGGACAATGCATAACAATTTATTAGTTGCCAAATAGATAAATTGCTCTAGCAGGAGCCACAGCAGGCAGGCAGCTCCCATTCTCAGCAAAACTCACAGGTTCGGCAAAGGTTCAAGTCCTGGCACTTGCCTAGAGATTGCTTTATTGCTGGAGTCAGAGATGAGCCTGAAGAGATTGTAAAACTAAAATTTCTGGTATTTTATAGAATTAATATTTCTAAACTTTTAAATTGAAATCGTTCAAATTGTCTTTAAAATTCTTAAAAATATATATCTTAAGGTTCACAGAGTAATATTTAGTTTATATATTTAAAAAATATATCGTTTATATATCGACTCTGGCAGACCATCTCTGGCCTCAAATATTCTTGAAATATTACCAAATCCCCAACTCTCTGTTCAAGCTTAATTCCTTCCTCGAGATTTTGCTGATGTAGCAAGGACATTTGCCTGCTAATACTGCACTTCATTTCACTTTGGAATCCCGAATTTCTTCAAGGAATATTCATTAGACAGCTCTATCACACACACATACACACTTTAGCCTCCTTCCTTTACATATTTATAAGGATGCAAATATTTTACTTTGCATATGTTCAGGCGCCGTAAGGGTCTGTAGTCCGAAAGTTTAGCTGGTCTGTGTAATTTGGACCGAGAATAGAGAAACGAGTAACGAGAGGGAGAGGACTCACAGGACTCACAACAAATGCAAATCCATGAAATGATTTATATGTCCAGAATGCCAGACAGAGCAGCCCCACACACATACACACATGCGTTGGTTGGGGCTTTAAGCTGCAGACAAAAGGTTATTATTTTATAATGAATACAATCTGGCAGATATCTAGAGTTTGGGGACGGCTACAATTTAGCCGAAAGTGTCGCCAGTTGGATAAAGTTTTTTGGGCCATTGTCATTTCACTTTCACATACACACACACACACACAAAGTCCATTGTCAATAGTTTTTCGACTCTGGGAAATGCAGGGAAAACAGGTGACCAGAAATGGGAAACGAGAGACCTTCCTTACATCTTAAGTGAATCGAAAGCAACCGAATTTCATTCATCAACTGCTTGTCATTTAAGTTTTTCCCACACACAGACACAAAGAAACTACCCAGCAGACAAAAACGAGAGTTTTGCGGATTTCAACGGACAAAACGTTCGATTTCGGCTCATAAACGATAATAAAGTTAATCACCTGTTATGGGTTTTGTGGCAGAAACTGCTATAATTTTCGGAATCCGAATACAATTTCGATTGCGCACCTTTTACGACACTATTATCGGGTATAATTCTGAGAATTTGAGAAACTTGTCTGCTATTCGTCCGATTGCGCGTCCAGTTTTGAGCATTTAGCGAAACTAATGCGAAAAGTCCGAATCTTTGTCCGTATTTAATATTTTTTAGGGGACATTTTTTCGAATCCATCCGCACTAAGTCCGCTCTTTGTCTGCTGGGTAACGCAGTCATTTAAGGATTCACACAGACACATACACAGTTCAGTGGTTGTTGGCAGTTTTTTATTAAAAATAAAAAGGTTTAAATATTTAATAATATTTTTTAAAGATTTTAACAAACAAATTTTGACTTTGCAAAGGTATTTATTTAAAGTAAAATAAAGAAAATAAATAAATAAAATTCTCTTTGAAGATTTAACTCTTAATTTACCTAAAAAACTTTCTTAATAAATATAAAAAAATATTAATAGATATTAAAAAATAATAAATATCTTTATAAATAACCCACCCAAACATTATCACTTTATGTATATTTAAAAACCTAAAAATCATCCCAAAACTAAGCTCTTTTACACCTTCAAACACACAAAAAAAAACCCATAAAAAAACACCTTTAAAAAGTAAAAAATTGAATTGCCAGCAACCATTGGGCCCAACGCAAGAAACCATCTAGTTAAGGACAGAAAATTAAAACTGAAAAAAACTTAGTGTTATCCCTTTTAGGACAGCAGCAGCAGTTTCACTTTGCATTTGGCCAGAGACCCTTCCACTTCTCCACGGATCCGCTATCCGGCTTCCGGATGCCGCCCATTGGCAACTGTCAGAGTGAGTATATATATTCTATATATCTATTTTTCCTTTTAAATTTCATTTCCTTAAAGTTTAAATTTATTTGGTTTCAAAATGCTTAAACCGCAGGGCAACCAAAAGTAAAAGTTTAAAGGGTGGGGGCATGTGTGGCATCCACAAATGCAACCACAGAAAATCACACAAAAAAGCGATTAGATTGCCAAGCTTTTGAAAGACATACAGATATTTAAGACGTAGTGAAGAAATATTTAAAACCATTTATTTATTTTATTTTTGAAATACTTTAAGAGGTGAAAGGGAATCAAAGATCTTCAGGGTAGAGTCTATAGAAACACATAATCAAGAATTATTTTACCCTTAAATATATCAAGACTGTAAATTAAAATCATTTAAATATATAATATACATTAAAAACCTAGTTAAAAGTGTACTTAAAAGTTTAAAATTATTTCTTAAAATCATTTAAACTTTAAAAACGCCAAGAACCTCTTTCAACTCTTGAACTCTTCTTTAAAATCTTTTCTAAGAAACCAAAAAAAATCTGAAATATTTATTCACACTAATTATGACTTATAAGCCTTAAAAATTTAAAGCATCGCTTAAAAAAATACCTATATTTTTTTCTTTTTTCTGCAATTGTTGTCGTTGGGCGACCATTTGAATGTGGTAAAATTGCGGGTCACCTTTGGCCATATATATGTGTTGGCGTTGTGTTTTTCTTTTTTTTTTTTTTGCAGCTAAGTGGGCTCGGTGTTATGGCTGTTAAACTGTTGGCCACTTTATTTAACCAAAGTTTACTACACAAACAAACAAACGTTGGTCAAACACAATCACACGCCGAGTGGGGGTGGGTTAAAAAAGTCGAAGCCTAAAAAAAAAGTGTGCATAAATCAGAGCATTGCAAACAAATTATGATTTAAATGAAAAGCTACAGAGCATTTTTATGCGGCAGTCAGATAAATTTAATGCATTTAACCAAGCGAATAAACGCATAAACAAATTTGACAGCTCGGGCACTAAGCAGGAAAAATGGTAATGATAATGAAAAGAGTCGAGGCGTGAGATACTTACCATTTAAAATTATATAATTAATAGGATAGTTTTTTGTATTAAATTGCAGTTTAAATTAATGGAATTGTTGGTTATTTGAGAGCAAGATGTATTATTTAAGGAAAGTAACTATGCTTTATATGCTTTGACATTAATTATAGGGTTTTTTCTTTGAATTAAAATTATACTTTCTAAATATTTAAATACATTTTAATATATATTATAGGTTATCTTTAAAATATACCTCTACTTACAAAGGTATCTACCTCTCTATATCCTATTAAAACAACACCCCCAAGTCCTGGCACATCCTTAACCACCTCCAACGCTTGAATATTTATAACAAAATCAATAATTAATATTGTGGGAGACCATTTTCTTTTTTTTGGTTTGATTGTTTTTATGCTTATGCGTAGGTGAAATAAATTTAATTGTACATTTTAAAATGCATTTATATTAAATTTGATGTTTCAATTTAAATTGACAATTAATTGCATTACAACAAGAGCAACAAAAGCTACAAAAGCCGGACTAGACACTGGCCAACTAGCTGCCGCAGGCAAAAAAAAACAAATTATATAAAAAAATATATTGTGATTTTCTCTTTAGAGCTTGATGCTATTAAAAAAGCAGAAAATAATAAAATTAACATATTAACGATTATTTAAGTAGGAAATATTAAAGCAGAAAAGCTCAAAGCTTTAAATGAGGTTTAAAAAAAGCCTTTGTGGCACTAAAATTAAGTTTAGTTGGGCTCAAGTTAAGGTATTAAAAAAGATTAAAGTAAACCTTATTTACAACTAATATTTAAGTTAATTTTTAATTTAATTTTCTACTCTTCTTCAATTATTTTTGCGGCCTTTCGCAATGCTACTTGTAACCACTTATCCTTCATTACCGCTGCCGACCAAAACGATTCCGGTGAACTTAACAAAATATATATATATATATATATTCGCTATAAATAAATATATATATATATATAAAATGCAACTCAATCAATGCACAAATTGCCTGCCAATTTTCCCTGCTTTAACCCCCTACTGCCGGTATTGGTTTCTGTCAATATTTTATCGTCTAGCCCAGTGCACAAATCAAAATGCAAATTGCGCGATTTACAGGATTCTGCCGGGCCCATAAAAGACATTACATAATGCACAAATATATATATATAGTACATGTACATATATTACATATATAAATATATATTTACGCGAAAACACACAAGTAAATAACGATTACTGAAAGCGTCTGTTGATACTGATTACCCATAAATTAATTGTAAATATGCAAAAAGCAAAATATTCTGAATTATTTATTAACAAATTTTATTGACAGTCGCTGCTTGACTTAATTACTGGCATATATTTTATTAATTTCGCAAAAAAAAAAAAAACAGAAAACAGAAAACATGCACACAAACCAAACCGAAACGAAACGAAATATACATGAAACCTGACCGGAAAATGAAGAGCAAGGGCTTTACATTTTTAAGGGAGTTAAAGGACTTTTATGGTTGATCGAAATATTGGCTTAAATGTTTATTTTTCAAGTAAATTTCGGTTGAACAGAAAATGTTGAAGTGTTTACAGATATGTGAAGATTTTTATATTTTTAAAATTAAGCATTATACTTAGATGAAGCTAGAAAAAGTTAAAATGCTTATAAAAATAATAAATAGAAATATAAAACTAAATAATAAATATCAACAAATACGAATAAATAATAATAAATAATAATAAAAAAATTCGAATAAAATATTTCATTATTTTCCCTAGCTCTTAATTTAAATTAAATTTCATTATTTGTTTTTAATATCATATAAATATAATATAATTTAATTTATTTATAAAAAGCTAACAATTATTTAAAACTAAGGGCTAGCGAGTTAGGTTTAATATTATATCAGGGGTTAGAATGATTACTTTAAATTTAATTTAATTTAGTTTTAAGACCAGCACTTAATTTATTTTTAAAATCTTTTTATTTATATAGGGATATATTTTTTACACGTAAAAAAAATTATTTATTGAATACAATAAATAACCAGCATTAAATATTTAAAATATATTATTCAAATAATTATTTATAAATTTTTTCTTAATTAAAATAAAAATACAAAATGTTAAAAATATAAACAACATCTTATTTATTTATATTTTATTTATTTGTAATTTATTTTGTTATTTATTTTATTTATTTATTAAGGTATTCCTATAGCGACAAGTTTAAAATTTAAATTTATATATTTTATATTATTATAAATGAATATATTAATTAACAAATATATTATTTAGAACACAAGATCCCCAAATATATTTAAAAATATATTTTTTTTTATTTCACGGAGCTTAAACCACTCAAAAGCATGCTTTTTTTTACCTAAAAATCCCTCTAAAAGGATTTTTTCCCAATCTCCCTCCCCCCTTTTTTTTTTTGTGTTAGCCCCAAATTGTGTCCTCTGTTCGGGTTTCTTGTTAATAATTCAGGGCCCCAAAAAATATGCGCAAATAAAGTCAATCAGTGTGACAACAAACAAGCGGGCTAACCGCTCTCTCGCACACCAACCAACGCCAGATAATGACGGACACCGCCATAGTCCAGTCCAGCCCAGTCCAAACCCAACCCAATCCAGACCAGACCAACCCACAGCCCACATCCCACATCCCACATCCCACAGAGAAAATTGTACACAAAAAGCCACGTAATTAATGGAGGTAGAAACATTTAAGCCAATAGCATTAATAAAGCCACCACAAAATCAATATCCGGCTACGAAAATGCGCCCGTCGCCTATAAAAACTAATTAATAATTTCCGAATGGGCTATTAATTAAGCCTAATTATCTGTGCATGGGTCCCGGCGACCCGCAAAATGTTGACTCTTGGCCGCTGCCGTTGCCATCGTCCCTCGGAAAATCCCCATTTTTGATCCTGGTTGAGAGAGAGCGCAACGCACAGCGCTACTGTTTTGTTTTGGAACCGGAAAATTGAAAAATTTGCAAACGATTTTTGGCAGGACTTTGGCCCGTTCATTCCAATGATTTGTTTGTGATTTTTGGCATTTTGTTTTGTATTTTTATGGAAAATGGTGGAAGAGGTCCCGCATAATGAGGAGATACAGCCGGAAAATGGGAGATAACCTCCAATTAGCAGCCCGTATAGGCCATAATTTTTGGGTCTCAATTCTTTAGAGGATTATCTTGTATATTTTAGACTTTATTTTCATTATTTTAAGTTATTTCTAAACCTTTTCCATTTTGTATTTATTTTTTAAATATTTTACAATTCATTTTATAAATTGTTCTCTTTTATTTTTATTTCAGGCGCCAGCAATACGCACTGGGGCTATGGATCGGCTGCCTCGGCTTATTCACCATATTTGGCCAGCAGTGGGCTCTCGTCCTGCACAACGCCCACATCCGCCCAGTTCAACAATCCGGCCTTGGGCTTTACCTGCTCTTCAAATGATCAGAGCAATAATCAGGACTTTGGAGGAGCCACCAATAGGGATTGTGTGCCAAGTAAGTTTAGGAAATTAAACAAAAACTTAAATACTAGATATATAAATTTAAATATATATTTTTTCTTAAAATTTTCTCAAAAATTGAACTAATTCTTAACCCTTCTTCACACCTTCTCTACCTTGATTAACCTTATTTTCACCTCGCTTTCTCCCCCTTAGTGCTTCCCGATTCGACGGCCAGCGATCTGGATCAACACCTGAGCAGCCTAGTTGGCTCCACCAGCGGCCAGATGACCCACCACAGCCTGTTGGGCGCCACCGGACAGACCTCAATATCCTCGACGGTCAACGGGGCGAGCAGTGCGGGCGCTGGCGGTGCTGCTGCCGGCGGCGGCGGAGCCGGTAATGGCACCAGCGGTGGCGGTGGCAGTGGTGGTGCCGGAAACTCCATTCTGGTGCCGCGATATCACACCAATGCTAGCAACGAATATAATGTGCACTCCAGCCAGAACGGACCGCGCAGCCTGAGCGACAGCTCTCAGGCCGAGTCGCCGGTGCAGGAGGATCTGCTGTCCACCAATACACCCAATCTGGGCAGCACGGCGGCGGCCAATGGTGGGGCGGCGAATGCCGGCGGCGGTGGCTCGGCCACAGCTGCTGCTGCAGCGGCAGTCACTGGCTCCTCGGTGGGTGTCGGTGTTGGTAATCCCGCCATGCTGGGCTCCAATCAGAATTTCCCCGGTATTGTCAATCAGGCCCAGCATGCCTCAGCCTCTGCCTATGGTGGTGGCGCCGGGGTGGGCGTTGGCGTTGGCGTGGGCGGCGGACATGGAAGTGCAGCGGCCGCCGCCGCCGGATGCAATGGCTCACTATATCCGGTGCTGCCAGCCAGTCTGCTTTATTCACAGCTATACACGGCGGCCAATCAGTCGGCACATGGCTTCCACTCGCACACGCTGCCCGGCCATGCCTCCCATTCGCCCAACTCCTCGGTGCACGGCGAGCTGCAGAGCGTGATGGATCACATCAGCAACGTGGGCGTTCGCCAGCAGCACAACATCATGGCCGGCGGCGGGGTTACCCATCCCGGTGACCTCACGCTGATCGGGAATTGCGGCGCCTCCGTACGGAATATCGAGGATGGGAATAGCAACCGGCAGGTGGCCGCTTTGGCCGCCCATCGGGGACACCACAATCCCACCGACAACGGGGGCAGCGTCTGGCGGCCCTATTGAGGTCAGGTGCTGTGGTGCGGCTCGGCGGTTCTATAGTGCGAGGGGGTCGGGCCGCAGCACGAGGGGCAAGGGGGCGTGGCAGGGACAGGGATGGGAATGGGAATGGGAATGGGGACGGGGGTGGGGCTGAACGGGGGCATAAATAGCTGCTTCGGTGGCTTCTGATCGGTGTAAATAATAATATTAAAATAGAGCGAGAAAAGGGGTGCCCGAGGTGCTCATTTTTGGAGGTAACTGTATATTTTACAAGTAATTATAAGCTTGTGTTTTCTTAAATTTATACATACTTTTTGATTTTCTTTTTTAAAAACAATAATTTGGATGCCCAAAAGTATGCAATAGAAATAGCTGAACATTTTAAGAATTTGTTTTCTGGAAAATGTTGGTTTTTGCAATATAAAATTTAAAAAGTTTATGGAAACTATTTAAAAATGATTTTAAAATGTTGATTTCGTTATTTAAAACAATTATTTTGCTGTCTAAAAGTATGCAACACCACGGAAATCTCAGAGATTCTTAAAATCATTAAAAAGTGTATTTTAAAAATTGTGAAAATATTGAAAATATGCTTTAAATTTATACAAATTTTATTTTTGTTGTAGGAATTTCTTTTATCCTTCCAATTTCTAGCAAAAATAGTCTAAAAAAAATCAGAGTTCTCCTTAAAATGAGCCCCAAGACTCCTTGGTACTTTGTATATAAATATGGGTGTAATAAAATCCTCTATATAGGATAGAGCCTAGAAATATATGAAATATATGAAGATATATGTGTAGCTTGTATATAGTGTTAGCAGACATCTAATATTTCTTGAAAAACGCATAAATACCGTTTTGAAACCCTAGAGAATTGTCTGACTTTCTCGGATATAATATTTTTTTTCTGATTTTTTTTTCATAAATATTTAGACATAAAAACAGATAAAAAATAATAAACTTTTAGTAGAATTTGTTGGAGTTCTCAAGACTTCCAGTAGCGTATAGTTAAATAAAGAAAAAGATAACTAGAATTTAAGGCAAACAAAAAAATATTTAGCAAATTTTGAGAGCAGAGAAATGTTCGGGTTCCACTTAAGGACAACTTTCTGTGGATTTTAAAGAAGAAAAAACAAAAGTAATACTAAACAATGAAATTAATACGTTTTTTTTTGCATTTTTTTCCAGGCCCGTGGTAAGCCCGAGCCATAAAACTAGTCATAATAGCAATAAGTCCACATACGATACCAAAATACCAGCACATTTTCAACAAATTATAGTACTTAGCAACTTGAAACTAGTCGTAAACATTGTGAAGCCAAAGCCAAGAGTTGATTTTTTGTGATTTTTCTCCTGTTTTCTGTAAGATACGAGGACGCTAGGGTATGGTTATGGGGTATTTAGGGGGAGTTATAGAGGGGGTACGGGTTCGGGGGTGATTTATTAGAGCCGATGTATGTCTGAGTTCCTATGCCGTAATCCATGTTCGTGAATTTGTTTACTGTTCATTTCATGTGCTTCGATTTGCGTGTACTTTAAATGTGTATAAAACATGTGCAATCTAAGCTAACCAAAAAAAAAACCAATATATAAATATTAATAAGCTTCTAACGAGATATATCTGTACACTAAATGGTTAACCGCACACACCAGCAGCCACAATATATGACACTTGGAAACTTAAATTGTAATTATTTTTTTTTGTTAGCTCGTAAGTGGTAAAAAAATCGAAGAGGATGTCGAACAGCAATTTAAATTCCAGCAGAAAATACACAGAATTACACACTATGCAAATGGTAAATAGGGTTAAGCAATCGGTTAGAAATGTCCAAGATAGCACATTCTTTAAAAACAAAAATAAATATATTATATATAAACACACTAACTAAAGGAATCGATGTGAAAATCGTATTTGATGTATACCACATCGCAAAGTAAATACCGAAACTATGTGTATAATCTAGCCAAGATCCCCGCATATATGAGAATATATATATATACGAATAAACAAATGAATACGAAAATAAACAAAAGGAAAAGCAAGTTCTTTGTAATAAAAAATAAATAAATGTAATTACAGATTTTATTTGAGAACAAACTAAAGCGAAATGAAAACTTAAAGAAGATCCAAATGAAACTTCAATTCAACGATTATATTAAATAAAAATTATGAAAAATTAATAACATAATATAAACCAAGGACTTTTGTTAATGGGGGGGGGGGGTGGAAGTTGTGGGCTTATTAAGACTGGAAATAAATTTAGATTTTTGTTAAAAAAAACTAAACAAACAAATATTACGTATACGCCTCGTGAAAAATTATTAGAAAATGTTAAGTAGCAGCTTAAAAAAAAATTCTTGGTAATGTATTTTATATTTTGTATTTATTATTACACAGAGAAAAAAGCTTGGGGTTATAGAAAATATTTAAAAAAAATAAATTTTTATAAATTATTTTTCTCCGATTTTTTTGTAATTTTTACGACTCCTTTGGGTACCATTGGCCAGGGCCAAACTTATGGCTTTTCCAGTATATTACCTTTCTCTTTCTTTATATACATATATATATATCCCTTTTAACCATCTCTTTCTAATGCCATCTCAGTGTGGTTTTCGAATTTGGCGGGCCAACGTAATTTTCTGCTCAATTTATTTCACATTGTGGCATCCAATTAAGCTGCAAACCAGTAGCCGAGCAATCCAACCAGAACTGGCAAAAGCCGAGGAGCCCAACTGAAACTCACCTGGCATTACACTGAACGAAATGAAATCTAAAGAAGAGATTTTAGGAAAATGAACCCTAAGACTAATCGGTTTCAGAAAGCATATAACTAAAGTCCACTTAATAAAACATTTTAAAAATAATTTAAACATTTATTTAATTTAAAATATTTTAGGTATTTATTTTAAATATTTATTTAATATTTATTTATTTAAGTAAATACAAGACTTTCAATTTCTTTCTCTGTCCACATGTATGGTCATAAAAATACGGTCAACTACAAGATGGAGGGTTGGTAGGGCCGCTAGACGGTGTTAGCTTGGGTAGGTGGAAAAGCGGAAAAGTGGAAAATCCAAAGCTTCGGTACGCGAAGCGTAACAAATGAGTGGAAACACAGGCGGCAAGGAAGCGGAATAACCGCAAAAAGGTAGCCATCAGTAGACAGGAGGGGTGGCTAAAGGACCCAGGATTAAGCAGCAGATAAATAAGAGATCGATATCCCAGGGATACAGAAGGGAGAGAGAGCGAGAAAAAATAAAGGAAGGACGAGACTTTTTAATTATTTCCATGCCGAAGATGTTTCGCATAACAAATTAGCTACCCGGCAAAGTATGCCGACGAGTGTGTGTGTGTGTGAGTGTAAGTAATTAAAAATTCTACCCATTACTTGCGATGCTTGGTAAAATTTCAAACAAACGCCAAGAGACGTGAGTAAATACACAGAGAAATATAAGAGGAATTCAAGGAAATATAAAAGGGTAGGGCTAAGGGAAAATGTAGGAATTTGTAAGCTACAAACAAGGATTTTGTTTAAATTTGTATAAATATTTTTTAAAATTATTTTATGTATTTTATTTTAGGAGAATCAGCCAGCCAGTTTCTTTCAGTGCAGCTAAGCGCTAGAGGAAACCACTTGAGACGCTGATTTAGCCTCTCAACGGGCATTCTTTCACCCTCAGACCTCCTGTCACTCCTCCTACCTGCCACTGGAGCGTGCCTCGCCTCGCATATTAACACGTTTCATATGAGGCAAATCCCCTGGCGACCATCAGCAGCAGCAATGGGTTAAGGAGTAGCCCCCACTCGAAATGAGCCAAGATGATGCGTTGAGTGGAGTGATGATGCGAGGCTTGGAGTGGAAGTAAAGTGTTGAGTGGAGTGGCATGGAGTCCTGTTGCATGTTTCCTTGTCTCTTACAAAACAAAACAACAAAAAAATTAATTTTTCTTATTAGCGCCGTCTTTTCGCGGAGGCCTTAATTAAGGTGATAAACAAGCAAACCGAATTATACTCCTCACAATGGCAAGGAAGACGAGTTTTGACTGTGATGGAGTCCTCATAAAAGTTAAAAAGTGTCGAGGGATAATGCCAAGAGGGTTGGATGAGCAGTTTACTTAGGGTTTATGCTTGAAAAACTAGGGAGATTCATTTATTAAGGAGGGTTTTTTAATAATTACAAAACTATTTTAAATGGAGAAGTTTTACAAATTAATTAAACAATTTAAAAACCAAATTAGTTCAATTAGAGTTTTAAAACCCTTTAAAACTGTGCTTAAAGGAATGCAAAAAAAATTGTTTAAATTTTGTTTATGCCATGTATAGTGTTAGAGTATAGTTTATTTATTTATGTTGTTTATTTATTATTATTTTTTAAAGTAATTATTATTAATTATACAATTTAAAAACTAAACTAGTTCAATTAGAGTTTTAAACCCCTTTTAAAAAGGTGCCTGAAGTATGCAATAAAATGTACAATATTATAGGATTATTTATTTTTTATTTATTATTATTTTTTATTGTTTGTAAAGATTTATTTAATCTTAACAATATCCCAAAAATTTCAGTTTTTCGTTTGAAACCACCCTCTGGCTGGGCATGTCCTTTATGGGCTCACTCATAATGGAAATAATCTTTTGAGCTCGCTTCATTTGCTTCGCATGTAAAAGCCAAAACTTTCGCCAAACAAGCCCTGTTTTCCTCCGCCACTTTTCCTTTTCCACTTTTCCACTTCTCCTTTCCTAATTCTCAATTATGCATGAGTGTGCGTACGCATATGGGTGTATATTTGATTACGATGCCAATTAGAAAGTGGCATAAAGGTGAACCTTTTTCCTTGGCCTTCAACCGGAAGGAAGTTGGCTTAATTAGCCCGGGGTTTTCCCAGGTACAAAACGAGAGAGAGAGAGAGAATGAAACTTTCCAATTATGAAAATTTTATTATATTTTTTCAGCCAACTTAAAGTTGAGGTGACTGACTCCATGCCATTATCCTGTAACCTGTATCCTGACCATTAAAATAATGCAGTGATTTCCTGGGGTCAGCAGAGAATTATGCAGATATATGTATAACCGAAGGGAGCTTATACCTAAAACTCCTTTGAAAATCTGTTGCTCTTACTCGTGCAAATATTTAACGGCTGCTACATTTTTGCACCTTTTGCACACGGAAAAGCGGAAGGTATGAAAACATTCTTCGTTGCGGTTTCCCCATTGTTGTTTTCCATTTTTTTCTGTTTTTTTGTTCAGTTTTTTTGTTCTTTTTTTTTTCTTGTACTGCTTGCTTTTGTTTTGTTTGTTTGTTTCGACATTTTCCGCTTTTCCGCTGGCGTTGCACATTTTTGGCATTCGCGCTTTGACAGGGCAAAAACAGATCCCCGATCCCCACCTCACGAACACCTATGCTTACGCTCTTCCGCATTATATTTGCCTGTGAATTTTCCCATTTCCCATTTCCCAATTGCTTTTATTTTCCAGGGGCTGCTGCTGTTCTGCTGCTGCATTGGGTTTCTGGTCAGTGGCAATGGAATGCAGTTCCTCGGAGTTACCAAAGAGTTGGCAGTTTGGGAGATGGGCGGGGATTGAGGGTCAAAAAGTCAGGGGACAAAGGTGTGTTTTCTTGAGAATAACTGGGGGGGAAATTAAATAAAATTATATGACTTAAACTTGTAAATAAAATATAAACAAATTAAAGTGAAGAATAAATTTTATACAATACAAGATGCTTCCTTTTATAAATATTTCTACTTAATTTGTACTTTGTTATTATTTTTTATAAATTTAATACACACACAAAAACAGTAAAGTCTTATATGTGGATAATCTGCTGTTTACTCAGTTTTATTGAAATACTTACCTGGAATTTTTAAATGATTTTTTAAACAATAATAAGCGAAAAACAAGAAATAAAGCTAACTTTGGCCAGCCAACGTTTGTATACCCTTGCAGGTAACAATTAAAATATATCATAACTAAGCCAAAAATGCATTAATTTCGATTTTTGCTAATTTTATCAAATTTCGCAAAATTGGCCAAAAAATCGATTTCTTCCGGACATGTCTAGAAAGATTCGCATGTTAATGCTGATCAAGAATATATATGGTTTATGGGGTCGGAAATGATTCCTTGACTTAGAAAAATATTATTTTGTATTATAAAATCGGATTTTTTATATTAAAAAACTTCTTGATTTTTTTTTTAAATAAAAATATCATAACTCGGCCAAAAGAGCATTAATTTTAAATCGGAAAACTGTTCTGTGCAAGATTTTCTACAGTTAATAAATCTGCATACTTCATTTAAAAATTTTGAAAATTCAATTTTTTATCAAAATCAAAAATTTTAATGATGTAACCCCTTATAAAATTTTGCAAAAATGGCCCACAAATCGATTTCCTCCTAACATATCTAGAAAGATTCCCCTGTTGATGCTGATCAAGAATATATATGGTTTATAGGGTCGGAAACGTCTCCTTCACTGCGTTGCAAACTTCTGACTGAAATTATAATACCCTGCAAGGGTATAAAAAGGGTTCGATATATTTAGATAATTTTTGGGAAAAATAAACTAATATTAAAAAAATCATAACTAAGTCAAAAGTGCATGAAATTCAATTCGGAAAGCTGTTCTGAGTTCGTCTTTCTAATTTTTCTAACAAAAATGATTGAATTTATTTGAACACAAATAAAGTTGTGTCAATATAACTTTGTCTAGCGAAGGATTGCCTGCCTGAAAACCTTCTTAAATATATATAGATATATATATAGAAATCGGAGGCCAAGTGGTTTATATAATAGATATATAAATCTGGCTGGAATCAACTGGCTACGGAGGCTGTATATCATCTCGCTCAAAAATGTCCACCCGAGGAGTCACAGCACATTACCAGAAGTGAGAGAGGGCTAGAAAGGACATGTGCACAGAGAGAAAACTAAAGACACAAACAAGAAAGAAATAAAAACAAGAAAGGAAGCTATATACCCGAGCAGTTTGCAATTGAATCATTAAGAATCAATTCACTCTAAACAAATTAATAGAAAGAAATATTATGATTATATCAAATTAGCCACCTTAAATTGCATTCTAGTATTTGATTAATTTCTACTAAATAATTTTAATTTAAATATATTCACTTCCCTTTTCTTGCTGTGTGACAACAGGCTGGACAATGTCGAACGGCGGTTTAAAACTGTCAGGCAAATCAAACTCAAACTGAACTCTTAACGATTCGAGCACGTATTCAATATGGTTTGTTATGGGTAACGCTAAAGCCCCCACCAAAAATGTGGGGGCGTGGCACCGACTACATTTCGAGTTTTTGGTTTTTGGTTGGGTTTTTGTGTGTCGTGCACAGTACGGAACGGTATATACGGTTCGAAATGCCGAATATTGATTTGAATCAATTAATTCGTGCGGTTGTCGCTGGAATTACTCCCTCGAATCTAATTAATTTTAATGCACGACTACACGCACGCGACAGAAAGAGACGGACAGGTCCTGACGGTGTGGGAGTGAGAGGTAGCTAGACAAACAGGAGGCGACACTTTGGCAACATTTTAGGCGCAAAAGCTGGAAAATTTATATTGAAGTCGAATTATGCAATTTGCTACTAAATTGATTGCATTTGCACAGCTCCGTCTCGCTTCCTCTAAAGAGGGAGAGAGAGAGAGAGAGACAGAGGGGACCGGAAATAGGGGAGATATATACACACACGCATGTCTGTGCATGCCCGAATTTCCTTTCAAAAATTATAAATAAATAACACACCAAAATTCGTAGGCATCGGTCGAGTTCAGATAACATTTTGTTTTGCGGTTTTCAAAAATGACTAACAATTTAGCATGTCTAATTTCTTTAAAGCAAATTAAAAATCTAAACTGAAAACTAAATCTTTGGTTTATCTCAGTTAGGTAAGGTCAGGAGGGTTTACACCTCAAAAATCCTCTAACAAAATAGAGTTGAGAAGCATTTAGGAGAGGAACTGAGAGAGGTTTTAAAGACTTTTAAAATCTGTGGCTTCGTTATTTTTATTAATTATTTAAAGGATTCTCTTGATTATTTCCTAGCCTAAAAAAAGGTTGATAAATAAGAATTTATAATGCTAAGTGTAAAATATTCCCTTAGGAATAATAAATATTACTATAATATAATAAAATAAATTATTGATTAACAAGTTCATTTAATAATGCCTTTTAAGTAGTTAAACAATTATAATTAAAAACTTTTTAATGTAAAAAAACTATTTAAAAAATTAAAAACAATAATTCCTAAGTTAGTTAAAGTTTGCAGAATTCCAAATTAACCAAACTCCGAAATAATATATATTAACTATAAAGTATTTTCCAGTCGCAGTTAAACTAGCTTTAATTTAAATAATTTAAATATTTATTTATATTTTTTTATATTCTTATATTTTTATTATTTATTATTATATTTTTAAATTTTGTATATCTTACATTTTTATATATTTTATATTTCTTATATTTTTGTTTTGTGTATTCACAATTGGTAAAAATAAAATCATATTTCATATTTAATAAAATGCATTCGCACGCATTATTATATTCATTATATGCCAACATATTTTGTATTATTTGCTGGCCAAAAGCGGCGGCAACAACAATGGCAAACAGCGACAAAACTCAAACATTCAGCTATTCAAAAGAGAGCCCCTAACCCCTCCACAGGCTCCCTACCGGACTCCAATCCTGGCCCTGAACTAGCCCCCAGTTTCATCAACAGGGCCCCCACCGTTTTTGGGGGGAAAATACAAAGAGCGAAGCGCGTTTACCGCACAAAAGGCCAACGCACAAACAGCAGTGTGTGTTTATACAGATATATATATATATATATTTAAAGTGACAGTGGTCAGTGGTAACTAAGGAATATTTATAATCAAATTAAGATTTATTTAAACTTATTGTAATATTTTTAAATTATTAAGAAGCTAAGCAATTGAATCAAAAAGATGCATATATGTTTATTGTTTTTAAATTAATTATATAAAATATATAACTTTTGAAATATTTGTTATATTTATAGTTAAGAAAATGTGTTTAATGTTTTTATAAAAATATCTAGTAAAAACTTATAAATGGTAAATAAGTAAAAAATAAACAAGAGCGCATTTTAATTATATGTTAACAGTACTCAATGTTCTGGCCTTTACAAACATGGCTTATATATATATAATACAATATATATACATATACATATAAATATATATACACACACATATATACATATATATATATATATATATATATGCTGACCAAAACAAATATTGTTTTGGCCATGTTTTTGAGGCACACACACATTCGCCACACCACCGACAATGTCCTGGGCGAGAAATGATTTTGATTTTGATTTTTCGGCAATTGCAATATAAATGCGATCATTTTAAAACAAAATGGCGTCCGCAACAACAGCGCACGCAACGAAATTTTAATGTATGATATGATTTGAATAAAATGCTGACCCCCCTTAACCCCTTGACCCACGATGACCCACCGCTGAGTTCTGGCCTCGGTACCCCCCTTGGTCACCCTGGCGCTCCAGCGAAATGATTTGAAATCGTTTTGTGGTTTTTACGAGTTGCAAATCATTTTAATTAAAATATCAAAATTAGAAAATGGAAAATGATTACATTATTCATTAGTTTTCATTACGCATGTTTATTTATTAGCAACAACAGCAGCTGCAGGAGCAGCAGGATGGCAAGGACAACGAATATAGAATGGCTCTACGAATGAGATTTTTTGGTATATTTTTTTTTAGATGAAATATTTAAATGAATATAATAATAAATATTCAAGAATTATAACTATTAAATTACTATTAAAATAAATTTATTAAAATAATATAATAATAAGAAATGCTTTTTTAATATATTTTTTTTAATATTTGAAAAGTATTAAAAATGTTATAAAAATTATAACAAATATAAATAATAAAAAAATTTTAATTTAGAAAAATAAATATTTAAGAAAATATACCCAAACCTGACATATTTTCTATTTATTTAACACTTTTCACTATTTTTATTCTCAGTCTTGGTCTCAGTTTAGGTCTCCTGGCTCCATCTATTGGCCAAGATCCTTGCAAAGCATTATTAAAAAAAAACAAAAAATTGCAACAAGTATAAAAAAAATCATAATAAGCACACAAAGCTTGCGAAAGTTTCCTTAAGAAAAATTCGGGCTCGCAAGGAAATTGCCAGCGGAAGTATCCAGTTTGCAAGGAACTTCGGGGTGGCGTCTTAAGAACACACTCTGTGTGTGTGCGTGTGTGTGTGTGTGTGAGTTTGCGCAGAAGAAGCATTCCTTAGACATTAACCCCCTTTTGGGTTGAGTCTTTCAAGTGAAAGTCCAATTTCCAAGACGCTTCGCCTTGCAAGTTTTTGGCGCCCAACGAGGGCGGCTCGCGCGTTCCTTTTTTTTCCTTTCCTCCGAGCTCTTGGGTAACGGTAACTTGACTTATTTTTTTCCAGGACACTGCTTCGCCGCTAAGACGACAGATGGCGCCAGGACCAAAAGCTTTTGGACATGATTTTTCGTACAGGATTTTTTCTTATTTTTATTTTAATATTTTTACCTTTCGAGGGAAATGATGGATAATTCTTTATTGATAGCTGCCATCGATGAATCGCTGGCGCACACACATGCAGTGACACCTACACTTACGCAGCCGCACTTTCAACAAGGGAAGGTCCTTGCTCACACACACACACACACATATGCAGGGAAGCGTAAGGCATTTCGACCAATTATAAGTTGCGGTTAACCGCAACATTTATTCAAGAAAATGTTCGGCACATGACCGTCGTGAGTGCGAGCGAGATGGGTCTAAGGACGAGGAATACCCATTGGCAGGACCTTACACCCACAGCATAACGGGGTGGTGGGTGAGCTGTTGGCAGGTGGTGGGTGCCTTATAAAGAAGGACGTCGGCAAGTGGTGAAATGTCAAGAATTCTGTTCGCTCCTTTTGGGGTTCTTTCCTGCAGATTTCTCAGTTTTTTTTTTTATTTTTACTCCCTTTTTTGTTTGTTTCTGAAGGGTAAAATATGAGCAGGGATTATGATGTTTGCGGTCACAAAAAAAATATACAAAAAAGGGGGAAGAAGTCCAGATATAGGATATGGATTTACTTTTTGAGGATATCGTTTTAAATAAAAAAAAAATACATTTTATATAGTTTTTATATAGAAATATTTAGTACAAATATTTGTAGAATTTTGTAGTCTATATTAAAACCTTAAATAAGGTTTTAACTTAAACAAATATTAATCAAAATAAAAAGCCTATCAAATCAATTTAATTTCTCTTGTTTTTGCAATAAACATTTTCTAAGTCTTAGTTGTTTTTTTCTCTTTATATATATATATATATATTTATATAAAATATTTTATTTACGCTTAATTTAAAAGTCTTTAACTTTAACCAACTTTTTTATGTCACCTTACTGACTGCTGAAATACATAAATCCCCGCTCATCAGGTTATCTCCAGGCTACCAGGACATATTCTCCACTCTCATCGCATTAGTTTTACCTTCTTTATCCTGCGAGTTTTTGGCCCCATCCTTGCCTTGAAAGAGAATTAATAGTTTGCCAGGGGCTGAAACGAATCGCCTTTCAAGTCGCTAACCGCCGACAATATGTTGGCCAAACGGCAGACTTGAACTTTTAGCCAGAAGGACCAGGACCAGAAGAGCCACTGAGAGAAATTATGGCTATAGAAAATCATTCTAAACAAATGAAATGTTTAATCAGAAAATATATAAGCTAATTTTAAAATTGAAACTCAATTTCACAGTAAAGCTCCTTAATAAACCGAGTAAATTCAAGTAAAAACCCCAAGTTAAATAGGTATTTATTATATATTTTTATTAAATTTGTTTGAACTTTTAACTAATTTTTCCCTGTGCACCAAATCAGCCAACTACCGAGGCAGCGAACCACATCAGAGGAGACACACAGACACACACTACAGAGCTGCTGGAGCTGCCGTAGCTGTGACATTAGTTTAACGCCAAAATCCATTAAAAATCCATACTAATATATGTCAGGATCAGGATAAGGCAACGCCTGCCACAGCGCATAATGAGTGACGAGGTGGTGTGGAGTGTGGCAGTGGGAATGGGAGTGGCTTGGAGATGGGTTGGATGGATGACTGGTATCTACTGACTTGACTGAAAGCTTCAAATAAGATACCGCATACACTTTGTAAGCTGTCTTTGCACTCTGCTCCGCTGTTACGCTTTTCCTCATTTTCCACACTCTGCTTTTGCCTCCACCCCCCTCCTCCTCTGGCGCTTTCCACTTCACCTTTGTCGATTTTTCAAAGCCAGAGAGACGAAAAGGAAGAGAGCTTTGTCCTGCGGCTGCACTGCACTAATGAAAACTACCCAGTGGCAGGGAGTAGAAAATTAATTAAAGAGCATTATCTAGACTTAAAGTTACCTGGGAAATTAAATTTAAGTAAAGAAATACAAATATTATAAGTTATAATAACTTTAGGAATAATTTTAAACTATATAAAAAATCTAAGAAATATTTTGGATAGTTTTACTTTATAAAAAATGTATATATTTAGTTGTTACTATTTTTTAAAATTATTTTCCTCTTCCTTTAAGTTATCTAAGCTTAAAAAAAGCAAACCTTTAAAGAAAAAATTCCCTTTTAAAGTCACCAAAGCCAAGGGGAGTAAAGGAAGCCTTGTCTGGGCTCCTCAATATCTTTTGCCTTCTTTTTTTATGCTATTGATTTTATGAAATTTTTATTAATAAACATTCGCGGCAGATTCCACAGAACAGAGCGCAGTTTTCCTTCACCGCCTGCAGCCACCCTCCCCTCCTTCCACCCAAAAGATAAATTGAAAACGAAGTGGAATTCTTTAATACAAAAAAACAGAAACTGAAGCACATTTTCACTCGAGAGCAGTGAACAAAAAAAAATTTCCGCAAATCAACGTAATTAAATGCCCAAGGCGAGCTTGGGGAAGGGAAGGGGGTGTAAAGCTAAGGGAAATGCCGAGAAAATCATGGAAAACCCGTCGTCAGCAATTAAAATGGCGCTTGGTCCGTCAGCCAAAAGACTTCAAAAAATGCCAAAAAGTTCAAATACTAATGAATTATCCTTTATTAGGATAATGTATGATGTGGTTCCTGAAGAGTTTGCTTAACTACCTCTTGGTCCCCCCTCCGCCCCTGGAATATATATTTATATATATATATATATTTATCCTGTGATCTACGAGAGTTTGCAAGGGGATAGACAAGTCCGAAAGTCGGGAAAAAGGTTCACGGCGAGTTTTTGCCAGACTTTTCCCTAACCTAACAAGAGGCTGTAATCAAGGGTTGATGGACTATCTCAAGAGGTTTGTGATTATTTCTGAAATTAAATAAATGTCGAAATATTTTTAAACTTGTTTTAAAATTAAATTTAAAATATATTTCTATATGTTTATAGTTTTTTTTTTTTTTTTTAATATTTATAGAGTCTCCATTAGGTGACTTTGTTCCAGGAAAAACTTCTCAAGTCTCTGGTTGAGTTTTTGGGCCTTTGTAAAATATGGTAAGAGTTATGGAGGGAGGGGCCCCGGGGTGACTGACTAAGAGGCTTGGAAGCTGCGGCTGGAAGCTGTTGGCAATTTATGAAAAGAGCCAAATTAATCAGACTAATAACGAAAACACGCCCGGCCCAACGAAAAGGCCTGGTCTGGGCAATGGAAATGGCTATGAGAGGGCATACCATAAAAATGGGGCTGGGTGGGGGGCAAGGAAAAGGGCAGAAAATGTGAAGAAAACTTATGCAAAGTTTTCTTAATGAAAAGATTTACGATGGCAATACTCAAAATTAGCAAAAACTGAGGTTGTGGCGGACAATAAGCGGCTTGGGCTTGAGAGCCCGAGAGAGGGTGGAAAATACTTAAAAACTTTATGCCAGGCATGGCGGTTGGTAGAATGGACAAAACTTTCCTAGCAATGTTGCAACTGAGAAAATAGAGAGAAAATATTACCCCAGCCTCCTCTCTTTTCCTTGCCACCTGAATTTCCTTAGCAAAATAAACCCAATTAGTGCGTAGTCCAATTTGTGGCTCCTGGCCAAAGGCAAAAATGCGCAATTTTTGAGCTAAAATCAAAATTAATAAACTCAACTGGATTGTCCTGGCAACGGTGGCATCTCTGGGCTTGCCCCTTGGTATCCTTGCGGCCAGGACTTGGACATTAACTTGAAGTGTCTGTTTCTGCTGGCTTCGATCGATTCTCAGGGATTTATTAAAATAATTCGCATGACAGGATCTCTTGGTCAGTCGAGTGTAAGTCCGATTTAGGGACCTCATCATTGTTATTGGTTAGTCATTGGTAGGAAGGAGTGAAGGAAGAAGGAAATTGGGGAATTTACTGAGAAATTTACTGGGAAATTTGAAATGTATAAAGTGGGGAGAGGAAGTTACTATATGATTTACAGTAAATATTGTTATTTATATTTAAATATCTCATGTAAATATAGCAAACATTATGTTTATAGCAAGCTGAACTCCTTTGTTAAGCTTCAATTTCCAGAATCCAGTAACCAGGTTGTTGAACCCTTAGAAACTCATTTAAATATCGTACAGATTTCTTAAAAATAATCAACTGTGAAAGTGAACAAAATAATGTAAATACTCTTTAAACTTAAGGCTGCCCAAAGGACTCTCTCTTCTGTTGATTTGAGTTCACAAAACACTTGATTTTAACTTGACTTTAAGGCCAAATGCTCTCAATTTTCTGTAGCCTTAACTCTCGATTGAATATCGTATTTATTTCCCTGCCGATGCTGTTGTTGTTTTAAATCGATGCCCAAGGCAATGGCCACAATCCCACTTCCACATCCACTTCCACTTCCGCACGAGCAGCAAATAAAAAAAATATACAACGGCGGCGAAGGGAAAAAAAGGGTTAAAACAATAGAAAATGTTGGCGGCGGCATTGGAGATGTTGGAAAAGTCTGGGGGGGGGAGGTAAGGGGGAAAAGCAATTCTTTATATGGCATTCTGTATGGCATAATGCCGCCTTTAACGGCCCGTTCAGCTGCTGTTTTTCCCGCTGCCATCCCCAAATCATTATTGCGAAAAGAGCTCCTTTGCCTCCTGGTTGTGCTGAGGCATTTTTCAAACCAACCAACCAGCCAAACCCACCCAAGTCCTGCCGCCCGGACATCGAATCCTTTCGTTCATAAATCAAGTCTTTGGTTTAATTAAATCTTGTGTTGGCGGTAAAAACTCGAGCACAACAAAATGCCGGCAGGACGAGAGAAGAGAACACAAAAATATGTATATAGAAAAGGCACAAAAAAAGAAACCAAATCCTCGAACGCCTCCGGAGGAGATGCCAAATATTTGCACAGTCTGGCTAACGCAGGAGCTGAAGCTGTAGATGGGGGGAAGCACACAGGATCCCCAGGATCCCGTCACGTTTTAACTGTCGTCGCGGTTGTCCTTTTCATATTTTCTTTTGCAAACTCATTTCCTTTTGTCGGTTTTTGGAACGAAAACTCTTTGACTTGTTGTTCGGGGTCCTTTCTCCCTCTTTGCCTTCGTCCTTCAGTCCCTGGTCCCTGGTCCTTGTTGACTTCGAACAGGATAAATAGGAATTGAAAGTGCCCGGGGGGCTGCAATACATCTTTATTCACTTGGCAGTTCAAGTAATATTATAATTATAGGTTTTGATTTAAATTATTATCAGTGTAGAGGATATACTTTGGAAGCTTTTAAAAATAAAAGAATATTTCTGTGTCCTAGTACTGGTATTTTCATTTTCCCCGACTTATGAGGAATATACCTGCTACCTGCTACATTTTCTTTTTTCCATTTTCCCCCACAGACAAAGAAAAACCTGCAGCACTTAAAGCTCGCTTAATCTTTGACACAAAAACAAAGCGAAACAATGTGAAAATTTGTGGAGAAAGTATGGAAAAGGGGTGGAAAATAGAGAGAGAGAGAGAGACTGGCGGCAGAAAATTGAATGCAGGACACGTTGCAGGATTTATGGCCAAAGGAGCAGCCGCCAAACGCAGACTAATAAACAGGATTTGCCAGGGCAAGAAGAACAAAAAAAAATTAAAAAATCCCAACAAGAAGCCGAAAATGGCTGTGAAAATTATAGACAATATATATATATATATATATATATATATATATATATATATATGTATATACTATAAGTACGTGCGGCAGTATCCTGCCGAATCCTTTCCCTTTTTCTGGCCTGATTCACTCGTGCAGGACGAAAGACGAATGGAATGGAATGAAATGAAATGGAATCCTTTACCGTAAGAATTTCATGCACGTCAACACGTCCTCTGGCAGCGACACTGCCGTTGACAGGCCAAAGGTCCTCCACCCCATCCGCAGGATATCCGGAGCCCAAAAAACCCGTAGACCAAGAGGGAGATAGTGGAGAGAGGAGAGGCTACTGCTCTGTGCAACAATTTCTAATTCATATGTTCCTGAGGCAGCCCAAGGATACCGAATCTCGAGTCCCGATGATTTATGATGCACGCACGCGAATCCCCAAAATGAAAGTCCTGTCCGCAATCAAGGATGGTTTCGTGACACGAAAGAAAGATGGTGTTTTCTATGAACTAAGGTCTTGAAAAATTAAAAATATATATAAATTTAAGAACTTATAAACAAAGTATAAATTTGGTTTACAAAAAATATTGGTTGTACATTGAAAATCATTCTTTTATAAATGAAATAAAAATCGAAATTGAAATAAAATCGTTTAGAAATGCATACAGATTTTCAATAAATTTGTTTAAAAATTTATCAAAATTATTTAAAAATTAAATTTTTAATAGAAACCAACTCCCAATAGTATATAGATTCATCAACAATTTATATAATAATAATACTACGCTAGTTCGTGAGCATACTATCGCCCATCTCTAGGCCTTTTCTCGGGAGCCTTTAATCATTCAATAGGCAATTTGTTTGGGCCTCCTCCGGGGCAATGTTGAAATGAAATGTTTCACACATTAGGCCGGTCAACTACTCAGACTTTCCAGGGGGGTTTCGTTGGGAGGAATCTCCAGCTACTATATTTAATATCATTTATCTTTCTTACGCCTCAACCAGCCCCTTCACCTCCTCCCCCGACGTGCGGTTTGTGATTTGGAGGTGTGGGGGGAGGAGGAAAGTCCTTGGCTGGCCGTGTTGTTGTGATTTATGATTATCAAAGTATTTGTTACCTTTATGTCCGAATTATTTGCTTGACCATAAATCATTTTATCCTCGGGCAGCCTTCGCCGTTTTGATTAATTTTCTTCAATTGCCGGCCGCGGCGATTGGCGCCTTCCAAAACGGATTTTCTCGGGTGTTTTCAGGGTCTTAAATGGGGGTTTTGTATGGATTTGTTTGATATGCCAGACAGCGACTTGGCACATAATTCACACAATTGGTCAAAAAGTCAAACGCTGGCAGACGAAATCAACCCCCCCATTCAGGGGAGTAAGAGAAAAATGCAGTGAACACTATGATTTATAGATTTATTTTGGCATTTTTACACCCTTTATATAACCTTTAAAGGGTATTCTAATTTTAGAATTGTTAAGAATATTAAGAATATTTAGAATATTTAGAATATATATGGTTTATGGGGTCGGAAATGATCCCTTGGCTTAGAAAAATATTATTCTGTATTATAAAATCGGATTTTTATACCCTTGCAGGGTATTATAATTTCAGTCAGAAGTTTGCAACGCAGTGAAGGAGACCTTTCCGACCCTATAAAGTATATATATATACAAGATATTTCCACAAAGAATATACATGTTATTCCTTCTGCTAGCAAATCAAGATGTTATCCCAAGTTCCCTGAGACTCTCTCAAAGTTTTTCAGCTTGGACATTTAACATAATACGCCTCCAACTTTCCGGCAAAAGGAAAATCCAAGCATTTGATTAGTCAACAAGCCACACTCCGCCCCCTCCGTAAAAAAAAGAAAAGAAAACGAAAGGAAACCTATTCAATCAATGGGGGGAAATCTTGAGAGCAAACTCAGCGGCAAATGAATTATTTATTTGGATTTATTTGAGGCCAAGTAAAACAAATGACTCGGACCAACAACAACAACAACAACAGACGATGACCTAAACGTGAAAAAAAAATCTAGAAAAAAGAAGAGCTAGAAAAATAAGTAAACAACTGTCATTAGAGATTTTTAAGAAATTTTATCGTATTTTTTAAGTGAAAAGAAAGTACATAAAGTACAACAAAATATATAAACAGTTTTCCACACTTTTCCACTTCCCCCTAAATGTTATTGTCAGTGTAGAAAAGAAAAAGACAGAGCTGAGAACAAAGCGAAAGTGGCATAAATAAATAAAGAGCCAAACACAAAGCATATTAGGCTAAGCTACTTGCGATTTCCGTTACACGTCCGTCCTGGCTATAAAAATGCGGAAGCTGATTAGCCACCCACTCCGCCCATACAAAAAAAAAGAAGAGAAAATATATATAAAAAAAAGCACCACCCACTCAGCTTTGGAAAATGGGGAAAGCACAAGACACAAGACACAAAAAAAATGAACTCCAGGTCCAGGGGATGGTCGAGAATTTTATGAGGCACGAAAATTTACAACGCCTCTGGGGTTGTCTTCAACTTCAAGAAAAACAAGAAAGGAAGCTAACTTCGGCACGCCGAAGTTTTTATACCCTTGCAGATTGGTTTCGATGTTTATATTATAGATTTAAATGCTGAAAACACTCACAAAACAGAGTTTCATTACATTTTACCTATACTTATTATGTTTACAGTTTGACAGTTACAGTTTTACATTCCCAGCTTTACATATTTTATACATTTGCCGATCGCTTCTATGGCAGCTATATGATATAGTTGTCCGATTTTTATAAAATTTATACCAAAATTCTAGAATAATAAAAAAAGCTTATAACTTAAAGTAGATGAAAATACGTTGAAAAACAACGAAGTTATATTTTTTTTCGATTAATTTCCCGATCGTTCCTATGGCAGCTATAAGATATAGTCGTCCGATTTTCATAAAATTTTTACCAAAATTCTTAAATAATATAGAGTGGCCATATCTAAAAAATGGTGCAAAAATGTTGAAAAACAGCAAAGTTATAATTTTTTTTCTAAAAATATATCGAACATTTGTATGGCAGCTATATGATATAGTCGTCCGATCCGGCCCGTTCCGACATATATAGCAGTGAGAGCATATAGAAGACTATATGCAAAGTTTCATTCAGATAGCTTTAAAACTGAGGGACTAGTTTGCGTAGAAACAGACAGACGGACAGATGGACAGACGGACAGACGGACAGACGGACAGACGGACAGACGGACAGACGGACAGACGGACATGGCTAGATCGACTCGGCTGTTGATGCTGATCAAGAATATATATACTTTATAGGGTCGGAAACGTCTCCTTCACTGCGTTGCAAACTTCTGACTGAAATTATAATACCCTGCAAGGGTATAAAAATGGGGAGAAAACCCAAGGAAAACCCAGGGAAATCCAAGGCCTCATAATCGAAATTGGTCACAGGTGGCCCCCAGAAAAAAGGAAAACGTTGACCAAATGCAATGATGAAGCTCCCCCCCAGCTTATTGAAATTAAATGTCCCTGGCCAGCAGATAATGCTCGTTTAAGGCGTGTTTAGTTAAGTTGAGTTTGATTTGGGTGGTGACCCCCACAGTCCCCGTTCCCCCCATTGATTTGGGTGTAATTTATTGTAAAAGTGTATGGAAGCCGACCTGTGAAGCCCCACGTAAATTAAGAAAAATTACCAGAATTTCCATCAAGTCATGACATCTTCTTGGCTTTTCATTTTCAGCTCAATTTTTTAATCAAATCAAATGGCAGACAATCATTAATTTTACTTCAGTGACTTTTTGATGATTTCTTTAAAAAAAAATACACAACAAAAGAAAGCAATTTAGATTTTTAGATTAAAAAAATTGAGAGTTAATTGAATTATTTTTTAGGAGAAATGATTTAAAAGAGAAATCGATATAACTACTTTTTTTGAAATATTAAATTGTGTCATAAGTAACCTTAAGCATTTCATTCCTAATTTCTTTAATATTAATAATTTTTAATCATTTTTAATAATTTTTCTATTAATTTATAATTTGTTTTTATAATTTCTTCTTATTAAATATGTTTCATATTTGTTTGAATTAAATTCATAAATTTTATATTTCTAATCTATGTATATTTAAACTTATTTTTCTTAGAAATATGTCTTAAATATATTTATATTTATATTTATTTACATTTTATTTTATATTATACATTATAGACATTTTATTTTATATTTCACAAATATGTTTTATATATTTTTTATAGTTTATATATTTCATTTTTCATCTTTTCAAATAAGTTTTAAATAGATTTTTAATTTCTAAATATATTTTACTTTCTCTCAAATATATTTTATATATTTTAATAATATTTTTTATATTTTCCTTCCTTCAAATATCTTTCAAAATTTCCTTACAATTTACATTTCTAATTTTTTCTTCTCCCAAATTTGACTCCTTGCCAAAAATCCCCTAACAATAGCTTTTGCAATCTCAGCAAAATCCTCCAACCTCCTTGATAGCTGACTCATCCGGTACCCCAAGTGATCCAGGACATTGTCCAAGGCCCCTTCTAACCCTAAGCTGCAAAGTCATCTATCACGGCGAGCTGATCTTTAATTATTCGAGCGATTCAATTGACACTTGTAATAGTTTATGCCCGCCCTCTTGGCTTGTCTCATTTTCATTTTCAAACTGGGAAACATGTGCGGCTGACACCACCGGAATGATGGCCATGTGGAAAAAGCGAAAATGTTGGAATGTGAAAATGTGGAAATGCGGAAATGAGGACCAAAAGGAGCTGGAGTCCTGAGGCTAGTTGGGATAGATGGCTTGCTGACGAACGGACATTGATAAATCACATATGGACGGGAGTTTCGGGGGTTCGACTCGGTTTCCTATACGCTTCACTGCTGTTGTTATTTCTTTTTAGCTTTTATTTTTCGATTTGGAAAGGGTAGGGGGAGGTGGGGAGGGTGGGGAGTGGGGAGTGGGGGAGGGTGGGGAGCGGGGGGCGGGGAGCGGGGAGGGTGGAGAGTTGGGTGAGTAGGGGGGAGAAAACAGCGACACTGCAAACAAAACGTTGACCAACCAAACAAGGCAGCGATTCCTATGCACAGGTTTACACTGAGATATATTTTTGGAGAATTTTAAAAGAATTTCAAAGATTTAAGAAATGTGTAATATAACTCATCTTTTGTAGATTTCTTCAAGAATTTATAGAATTTTAGGGATTTAAGAAGGCTAGAGTACAATTCTTTAGCAGAATTCTTAACATTTTATTTTATTTTATTTTTAAATTAATTTTAAATCAATTAATTATTATTTTAAAAATTTTAAGAATTTTTTGGATTTAATAATTAACATTTTATAATATTAACTGAACGAGTTATCACCTTTTAACCCAATTTTTCTTACAGTGCAGCCAAGTGCACCGTGTTTTGTGCATTGACATCAAATTACGAACTCATTATTGTTAGCGACGACAATAGGGTTCCTGGGTTTTCGGGGATATATCCCTTCCCCCCCTCCCCCCTACCTCGCCCTTCTCCACTCCATCAGGAACTCTCTCCCTCGAAAGCCCTAACGGCGAGCTCTGTTTTTGGCCGAAAAATACTTGAATGCAATGGATCCGAGTATTTGTTGACGTTGATAGCGAGCTAGTGGACTTGGACCTTATTTTTTGTGTTGTGTTGTGTTGTGTGTTTTGCCACCCACCAACGGCGAGCTCTGCCTTCAGCTCCATTTTCGCTGAAGCGGGCGGAAAAGCGACACCGAGAAAGGAAAACCCACATCAAACTGACCAAAATGCATGGAATGTCTATGAAAATTGTAAAGCGTTGTTGCATTGTGTCGTCGTCCAGCCTCCTCCGCCGACTGCAGCCATGAACCAGGAACACCCCGGGAGGCGGTGACATTCAACTGGGACTCCCCATGCCGCCCCTGATGACCCCGCAGCACTCATTAAATGACACAGCGAAGGAATCTCGCAAAATTGCACGCTATAATGCACCCACTGGCGCACACTGAGAACGGGGCGTGGCATGGCATAATTTTAGTTTTCCATTCGAGGCGCTAAAAAGCCAGCGCGTAATGCTTACCCATTTTCCCCAGAGTTCCACAGCATTTTCCTCTGCTGTTTCCTCTCTGTTGTCATACGCAGCCCAGCGAAAAAGTGGAAAAAGTGGGGAGAAAACATGGAAAAATGGGAAATGGGGCAGCGGATTTAGGCTCTAAAAATGGGACACAAGAAAAGGGAAAATATTAGTGAAAAAATATATAGAAAGCAAATATATTAAAAAATAAATTAAAAAAAAATACAAAAAATAAAAGAGTTTTGACTATTAAATAAGCAAAAGTAAAAGTATTTTAATATAAATTTTCATAAGCAGTTAAAAAATAAATAACCTTTCAAAACAAACCTTTAAAAAATACAAAGAATATACTTTAAAACTTGAACAATATCTATAATAAATCTATTATAAATATAAATAAAAATCTTAAATATAATACCTTAAAAAATATCAAATTAAGCTTCCATCTCTAAGAATTTTCCCTGCGAGGCATAGTTTTTTTGGTTGGAAATTCTCATCTAGCGTATTTCGTTTTTCGTATTTGCGAAAAACCGTGAAAATTACATGCCGCTGACGCAGCGGCGCCGTCACTCATGAGCCAACCCCTGCCCCAACCCCTACCATCTCTTTTTATTTTGGAGGGAGCAACTGTACCCTGTCCCCTGCCACCCATCCACCCACCGCCCAGTGCTTTTCCATTTTCCCCGAAGTTGTCGCTGACCGCAACATCGCATGTTGTAGGTGCGCCAATGACGCTGATTTTCTGTTCCGTTCCTGCGAACGCTGCACATTATTAACAGTTCCTGTGACAAAGCTGGAAAAGGAGGAAACGCGGGAATGGGAAATGGGGGGGGGGGTAAACTAGGTGGCGGCCACCTGTCATGTTACAGGCGACGCTGTCGCTTCGATGTCCTTTGCCGGCCGTTCGCTGTCCAACAAAATGTTTTGTGGTTCCCGTTCCCGTTTCGCATTTCCCTCCGCGCTTTTCCTATACCCCTACCCCTAACCCACCCCTTTTTCCGCTTTTCTCGCTCCAGTTTTTCCAGTGCTAACCGTTACCAAGTTTGTGATGCCGCCGGCTGCTGGTTGTTGTTTATTTTGGCTTCTAGAAAACTCATTCCCTGTGTGTGTGTTTGGCATTTAAGTGAAATTGAGAAATTTTTGGCAACTCGAAATTGCACTTTAAGTGGGTGGGGGGAGGGGGGAAATCGTAATGGGTCTTAAGAAAAATTAATTAAGGAAATTAAGGTAGTTTTCAAGAAACAAAATTAAAGCAACCTGACACCTTTAATATTAGAAAATTATAAAATTATTTTGCTAAACAGAAACTATTTTGCCTACATTTCCTTACACAAAAGGCTTTCCTTTTTGCCCCCTTCCATTGGCTTTCCCTGCCCCGATTTTCCAATCTGTGGAATGCGACAAAACTGCAACAATCAAGCAATTTATTAATAATAAGCACAGCAATTAGCACTGCAAGTGATTTGATGGCAGTTGCCAGACAGAAGCCGTGGCCAAACACAAGCCAACACACGTCTACACTGGAAGAAACAGGCTCAAAGTTACAACAATAATATTTAAATAAATATATATTTTCTGTAAAATTAGAGGGGCCTTTTCGGAAAGCTTAAGGAAAATCATTTTAATATAGGAAAATAAACTCTGGAATTTAATTTTAAAAAGGAATTGTGGAAAGAAACACTAGAATGAAACGCTGGAAAGGAACACTAGAATGAAGCTCTGAAATGGAACACTAGAATGAAACTTCGAAATAGAACTCTAAAATTAAACTCTAGAATTGAACTCCAGAAAAGAACTTCATATAACTTCTCCAAAATGGAATTTTTAAATGGAACTCTAGAGTCTTCAATAAAAGTCTAAAATGGAACGCTAGAACGGAACTCTGGAATGAAACCATGGAACGTTACTCGGGGATGGAACTCTAAAATGGATTTTTAGAATGGAATTTTGGAATCGAACTCAAAAATGAAACTGTAGGAAAGTAATATAACTTTAGAATGGAGGGAAGGGAATTCTGGAATGAAACTCTAATTTAAAATCTTTTGAAACGAACTCTGAAATATTCCATTTATTAAATTTCCAGCTACAAATTTTTGCCTAAATTTATTTAACCAAAATAAAACTGAAGATAGTTTTTCCAACAATTTCGAAATATGTTCTTAGCCTTTTTCTATTGATTTCCGATTGATTTTCTCCCAGTGCACCCCACTGACACTTGACACAGGCGTCATAATAAACATGCGTATGTATATGTACGTGCCCCAATACCTACGATAGTCACACACTCATACAAATATCCTGAGCAACAATTTGCAATAAACTGAAGTCACACCAGGATAGGGGGCAAGGCGACACTTAAATTTATTGCACGTGTGTGTGCAGAGGGTGAGTGAGGAGGGTGGAAGGAGGGAGGAGTGTCTCTAATGATGGCATAATTAGCAGCAAACGGCAAATTCTGTCATGCCTCAGGACTCAGTCTCCAAACTCAGTCTCCATCGCAGTTTCCCCCTCGTTCTTGGCGCTTGAAAATGACACAAAGTCAAATTACTTGGCTGGGAAAACCTGTTCATGGAAGCTTGGGGGGTGAAACATGTTAATTGAAAGCCCACTTATTGAAATGAAAACGCGATTCGGAGATTCACACACGGCCAAGTGTATATGCAGAGAGAAAAATTTGCAGAAAATGATGATAAAGAATCAAGGGAAATTAAAGACATATTTTAAAATGAATTTTAATGAAAAAAAATGAAAGAACCCTTACAAAAGTTTAAGAATATCCTTTAAAATATATGTATATTCCAAAAGTAGAAAGCAAACCTTCTTCCTGTGTATCTATTTATATATATATTAACATACCACCGCTCCTTCTGGCTGGACAACAGTCCTGTGTGTTTGCTTGTGTGCGTGTGTTACCAGGACACTCTCGCAACGAGTGGCCATAAAATTTTCTATTTAACGCTTGAGCGACAGTCGAAAATGGTCGGGAAATTTCAGCCCGGACAGATGCTTTAATTTCGAACCTGTTCGACCTCAAATACGATATGAAAGTTTCGTCCTTTTGTTGCAGGCAACCCAGGAGCTGATGCTGGCCAATGTCAAAATGCTGGTCGTCCTGGGCAACAGTTTATTAGGTTGTGTCGCAGCCGTTCCTTAAGATTGCTCCATCCCCCACAGCCGGCCAATGCCGGAATAATCACCTCTCCCAACCACCCACGGTTGTCGCCATCCAAATGCCAGTCATCATCTGAGGCAGAAAGGACAAATACAAGGACGAGGTAGCCAGGACAACGTCTTCAGACATGTCAAATTGGCAGGCAGCTTGAAAATCTCTGCCTTGGCGAAAACAACAATGGGGAAAACGACTAGAACATACCTCTTAGTTTAAGTATTCATCAAGGATTTTGAATAAAGGAAATTTTGGTAACCTTATCAAAGAAATTAGCTATACATTTCCCTGTAATAACTTAAAAAATCTTTTAAAATCTATACATCTTTTCCAGAAAATCTCTGAAATACATTTTTAATGACTTTCCATTTCTGATGTCTATATTTTTTATACTGAAAAGTATCCCTTCTCCTTTATATTTAAAAAAAAAATAAAATAATAAACCTAGATGCAGCTGAGACTGTCAGGAGCTTTGACCATGAGCTGGATAAAAGTAAGGACCTGTCGGTGTCAGAAAAGGTGACACGAGCGAGACAAGGTTACGTTGATAACGATAAAGTGGAAAGTGGAAGTGGAAAATAGAAAAGGGCGGTGAAAAACTGACGAAAAGTCATAGAGCGAAAGCCGAAAAGCAACCCCCAAGGAGGACGAGACGGTACATCTCGTTGCCTTCGTTTCAGGTTATTCATTTTTAATTTCTTCGGCTCAAAAAGTATTCACACACGAGTATGTGAATTTTTTTGGGGTTTTTAACGACATAAAAAGGAAAAGGATACAACTCTCGCCGATTTGTCAGTTCCAACTCATAAGGCAGAGTTAATTTTCGGCCATTTGTTTCAGATTCGAGCACGCTAGATAAACCCTTTCCTTGCACACTCACGACATCTCCCATAATGGGGTTCCCCGGGTCACATATGGCCGGGATTAGTAGAGGAGCACTTGACAAATGAGGTATATGTTCCTGAAAAAATATATATATTTAAGCTGCAAATAAGAAACTCTAGCTTTGAGGGAATCAAGTTAAAGGCAAGAGAAAAGGGGTGACAATTTTATAGAATTTTTTAAGATTTTAATTAGAAATTTAAATAACCCAAAAGGAAATCTTGAAATACCATTTCTTATAACCAAGTACAATCCAGCAGACTTACTCCCTAAACAACAACTTATTTCACCAAACCTTTTAAATTTAAAAACCCCTACTAAGTAGTATAAAAAAGAGTTAACAAAGTCACCGACCAAATAAGAATAAGATAAATAATCTGGAATAAAGACAAGTGATTACATTAAAATCCCAAAAGAGCTTTGGTGAGGGATAATCCCTGTATTTTCCGGGCTGTCTTAGAAGCCATTCGCTAATTGTTTCTATGCTTCATTAGGCGGAGAGGAAAACAAAGGGAAGACAGAGGGGAACAACGTAAGGTGATGAAGAAAGGCGCACGCTCTCTTGGATCGCCGCCAAGCTCATTTAATATGAGCTCGGAAAACTCATTCATTATTCGCACGACTTAAATAAGCTGCTGGAAAACACATCACAAGTTGAAAGTCTTTTTCCCCGAGACCCTTTTTCCGGGTTTCTTTCTCTCCGCGCTGGCGCTTTTTTTCGCTTTCAAGTTTGACCATTTATTTAAACTTTTTATTTTGGCGAGATTTCTATTTGCGCCAAAAGACTCTCCCGGCAATAAATTCAATTCTCCTTTTCGCTATTTTATTTTATTTTATCTTTTTGTTAACCCCTTTAAAGGATGTTTTTTTGTTGGGGCGGGGGTGAATTAATTTTCTTAAAAGCTTTTCTTGGCTGCGCGCTGATTATCCCAGCGTCAGTCTCTGTCTCTTTTTTTTTGCCTCGATTTTCCATACCCTTGAAGTGGGCTTAATACTGGGCTTGGTAACGAAATCAGGGCAATATTGTGGCCAAAACAATTCCTGATCTGCATTAACATATTATGGCTTATTGCGGGATATTAAAAAATTAAATGAAAATAAATGTTTTATAATCATTTGTCTATTAAAATAAAATCTATAAACAAACCTTTCCACATACAAACTTTAGCTTTTCTTCCAAAATTTTATTCACCCTTCAAATACTTTTAGTTGAAATTTTTATTAACGAATCTTTGGCACACTACTCAAGTAACTTATGTATGTACAAGTCATCTGATTTGATTTTTTTTCTGTCAGTGTATTTCTGTCTGTGTTTTAGTATATCTCTGATTCAAGTCTGTACTTAAATTTATTTTTAATAAATTTTAAAATATGTATATATTTATTCATTTATTTCGTTTTATTTTTGTCTTGCCCAAAAAAAATGGTATCTTCTTAAACATCTAAAGGTAATGATCTTGCAATAATTATTTATTTAGGAGGGGGAAATACAGAGCAATATATATATATATATATATATATGTATATATATATAGTATGTATGTTCAATGTACACAGATCTCGTATCTATATATTCGTATATTTATTATGTGTGAGCGGCCCCCGCCGTCAGCTTAAATATTTGATTCTTAGGGTCATGCTAATTGATTTAAATTCGATATGTGAGCCACTTACATTAGTTGACAAAAAAAAACTAAAAAAAATTACATAATGCAAGGGTTGCTTCTGGAATTCGTCTAGATCGAGTGTTGGAGAATCCGAAATAAAAGAATATTACAAATATATTTATTGGATATCAAGTTTTCATAATGAAAAAAATCGATTATTTAGCCAAAATAAATTTATATCGAAAATGTTGATATTTTGTATGGAATTTGGGTTAAGAATTGCGGCTCAAATTATCATAAAACACAATTAATTAATTATAATATATGAAATTTAAATTAACAAATGTAATTATTTTGTTATTGAAGTATAAATCGATCAATATAAATATTTATCGATAATTTAAATTAAATTTTCTTCGACAAATATATAAAATAAAATATTCTTCGGTTATAAAATATAAGGATTAAATTAACAAAAAAAAATCGATCGATTTATCGATTAATATCAAAGTATATGGACATAGATAAGCTTTTTATGTAGAAAATACATTTTAACATATATAAACTTATCGCTTGATCGAGGCATACATTGATTAAGATCGATATTTAAAGATATACTCTTTCAAATAAAACAAAATCGATAACAATCGATACTTTTCAAACATCAACACCAAGCTTTTAACAAATTCCAGCTACAATCCCCGCCCAGTTGCGATATGGCGACTATTCACTACACCACAATCGAACTGTCTCTATATATTTTAGCCTTGACTGGCCTAGGTGTTCCGCTTTCCGGCAGCACCACCCACTGCGTTGTCACCACCGCTGCCGCCGCCGCCGCTGTCGCCAAGGTCATGTCCTTGGGCCGCCAGGCAAGTGCCAAGCAAGGCGGCCGCCAGCCGCTAGTAGGGGCGCCACACATCCCCTGATGGTTTGGGGGTCCGTGTCCTTATGGGACCACCGCCCAGGCCCACACCTACGGCCCCGTCCACACCCACGCCTACGCCAACGCCCAAGGTGCCAAGACCCAGGCCGCCACCGGAGGAACCACTGGCTGATCGCGAGGTGGTGCTCACATCGTCCAGATCAATGGTCTCCACGGGTGATGGCGATTGCCGCGTGGAGCTAACCGGCGGCGAGGCATTCGGATTGGCATTCTCTGCATCCGGGGGATTGTGCGTGATCAGGGTCACACACCGTTTGATTAGATTGACGCCGTCGTGATCCGGATTGCCCAATCCCGTCGCGGGTAAGGACGATCCATTGCCACTGCCATCCAGTACACGTTCGGGAGCCACGTTCGCTGCGGCCGCTGCCGCCGCATTCCTCAGCCAGGGTAGATCACTGTAGTTGCCATACAGCTGGCTGTAGAGCCACTGGCTTGACTGCGGCAGCAGGGGGCTCTGAAGGAACAGCTGGGCGGCCAGGGCGGGATTGAAGCTATGGCTGGGGGCAAAATGGCCGCCGGTAGCTGCTCCAAAGCCACCGAACAGATCCGTGGGATTCTTGCTGCGCTGAATGAGGGCGGTGAAGGCGCCACCCGATCCTGGTGAACTCTCGCCCAGGGATCCCGCCGTAGGGCCACCGCCGCTGTTTAGTCTATTTGTAGCCGCTTCCGTTTCTGCTTCTGCTTCTGCCTCAGCATCCGCATCCGCTTCCGCCTCCTCCTCGTCGTGGGTGAGCGGTGAGCCCTGCTGACTCTTTCGCGGCGATCCTGTCACGGAAATACTATCGCTCTCGAAGCCCGCATCAATGTTGCTGTTGTTGTTATTGTCCTGCCGCAGCAGGGTCAGAGGCGGCGGCGGCGACGAGGTTAACGGGGGCTGCACAAAGGCGCTTAGCTGCGTGCCACTGGTGGTGGTGGTGGTCGGCGATCCCTCCGGACTGGTGGTGCTATGCGCCAGCTGTTGGTGGTGTTGCTGTTGCTGTTGCTGCTGCTGCTGGTTATCTGTGGGCAGGAAAGGAATATTTTTATATATTTTATATATCTTTGATCCTTAAGGAGCCCAAACTCACCACTCAATCCCCGCAAGGTGCTGGCCGTTGGGAAGGCGGCCGCTGCATGGTGTCCGAAGAAGGGGGCGGCGGGAAAAGCGGCCGGACGACCGCCCAAGGTCATGTGGGCACGCCAGTCGGGCGCATGCAGGTGACTGTGCATCCCCACCAGGTGATGAGCGAATCCTGCAAGGAAAGATGTAACAAAAGTTGTGTTAAAATTATGTATTTATTAGGTATGGATTTATCATGTAATTTTCATGTCTTATTAGGTCTATATCGTGTCACCAGACGATTCAATCTAGCCAGGTCTGCACCTGTCCGTATAAAGACCTAGATCTCAGAGACTATAGAGCTACCAAATTTGGCGATGGTTAGGCATATTAGGCATTAAAAAATACCAAATTAGTCATTAAAATCTATGGAGTTAATATACAAGTTAATATAACAGTAAGTATAATAGTTATTATAACAGTTATTATAATAGTTATTACAATAGTTATTATAATAGTTCATAAAATATACTTTAGTTAGTTTCTAGAGAATTTTGTTGTATGAAAACCGAGTTGTACTCATGTCATGAACTAGTGTGTCTGGAAAATCAGAAAGGTAGGCTCTGGAAAATCTGTTATAAACTTTTACAACGAAACCTTCTGGGTCCACGTTAGGTCGTAAAATCCAAATTTTATTTTCTTTAAGAAAAAAAGAGAAAAAGCTGGAGGACAGAAGAGGAGCACAAGTAACTTAATACAGACCAAGGTACATAAGGGATAATCATGTACAAAATTTAATTCCAGAACTCATATAACCCCAGCCTTAGCAACACTCATAGGGCAAGGTAAGGTAACGTAGGCAAACGACAATGTCCTCGCCGCCCAAGTCCCCGAGGTCCTTGCCACAGAGGCCTACTAGGACCTTGGCGCCTAGGACCTCGCCGCCTAAGACCTCGCCGCCCATGTCACCGCCCCCGCGGCCCATACAACCTTCCCAGCCGAAGGCAAGGTCCACGGGCTCTCAACAGACGGCAAATCAGCGGGCACCAACTCGCAAGGCGGCAATGGCCCCGGCGCCCAAGTCGCCCAGGTCCTTGCCGGCCAAGTCCAAGTTATCCAAGTCCTTGCCGCTCAGGTCTCCGCCGCCCAGATCCGTAAAGCCCATTTCACCGCCGCCGTTCAAACAACTACACCCACCGGTGTCACACTCCACAGGCTCCCTTCACCAGGGGACACCACCTCAAAGGGCGGCGTTGTCCCCGGCCCCCATGACACCCAGGTCCTTGTCGCCCATGACGCGGCCACCGCCGACGCTCAGATCACCGCCGCCGCTCAGGCCACCGCCAACGATCAGGTCACCACCGCCGCTCAGGTCACCACCGTCGCTAACGTTACCGCCGCCTGTCAAATCACCGCCGCTGCCCAGGCTCTTACCGCTCATCTCATCGCCGCCGTCACTCAGGTCACCGCCGACACTCAGGTCACCGCCGCCTCCCAGGCTCTTGCCACCCAGTTCCTCGCCGCTCAAGTCACCGCCACCGCCCGTTCAACCGCCCCAGCCAAAGTCCACGGATCCATGGACACCACGTCGAAAGGAGGGGATGTTCATGCCGCCCATGTCACCCAGATCCTTGCCGCTCAAGTCACCACCGCCCAGGTCATTGTCGATGTCCCCGCGATGTAATCAGACCGGCAACAGCAGCCGGAATGGGGATCCAGGACGCATGCCAAAAAAGAGGCTTCCTGATCCCGCCAATATGAATATCCTGAAGGCCGCCTTGCGAGTGGTCCATGAGATGGACTCTGCCAATCTGAAGAAACTGCAACGTCATTTGCGCTGTCAAATGTCTGATTACAATTCAAGATGTTAACTATACTATTTAGTCACATCAGAATTCCAAAAAATTAATTTTTATCAAGACTTTTTTCCACAAGAAAGCGCCATACTTTAATACTCAACAAATGTATGTTAAATTAAAGGTATAATTATAATTATTAAATGTCCTTGGGAGTTAATGTCTTTTATTTAGAATCGAAGGATAATCCGGACCAGACAGGAGCCACAGATTGGCAGAGCCAGGGGGACAATGCCAAGACCAATAGCCCCGAAATCTCTCACAAAAAAAAGGGCAAAGGACAAAGGCCAAGATTGGAGAAATGAAAGAGAGGGAGATGGAGCCGTGGCCAGCAGCCTCGTCTCGACCACATATAGCCCACTGTGCAAGACCAAAAATGCTGCCGCACATTTTGGTTGCTGCAAAACAACACCGACACACACGGGGGTGGTGGCCAAGAGGAAGCCCCTCCGAAGGCGGCCATTGCTGCTTATGTATAGAGCAAGACCAGGGACCGAGTGTGTGTGTGTGTGAGTCCACCTGCCCCAAGACAAACTCCTAAATAAATTCATTAAAATTATACCCCAGCCGGCGGCGGCGATGCGACGACGGCGATGGCATCTCACTCGCTTTGTTTCCGTCTCCCTTTGGCTGCCTCTGGCCAGGTCCATGTGGCCGCCATCAAGTGGCAGCCCACAGTTGCGGGCAGAAGGGCCAAGGAACTGCCACTGCCACTGCCAGTGCAATGCTCCTTCAGGCCTTGGGATTGAGGATTCAGGACTCTCTCTCTCTCCTTGCCAGAAGATGCCAGAGACATGGAGACATGGGGCACACTGAGCAAATATTAAGTATACGCCACCGAGGCACCTATAAAAAGTCTTAAAATGTCTAGCTAATTTTAATTTTTATTTAAATATTTAGCTTATTAATAAATGTACTAATTAATACATATATTTATTACAACATTAATGTCAGACCCCTATTTTCTTTCCGTGTAAACTGGGGACAAGGAGACTGGCCAAAAGCTTAAGAAAATGCCAAGACGAAGCTACGACATGGAGAGCCAGAGAGAGACAGAGAAAACGAGAGAGAGAGAGAGAGAGAGAGAGCTGAGAATTCTCCGCCAGTCGACCGACCACAATACACTCACATGCTCCGCACTCGCTTACTCTCTCTCTCTCTTTCTCTCTGTCTCTCCCCCTCTCGCTCACTCCCAGCTAGCTATCTCTTTCGGCTGGCCTGTCTCCGTCCCGCTTTAACACACTTAAGGCCAAATACTTGGCCAAGTTTTGCCAAAGTTTGCAAACCAAAATTTCACCGAAAATGTGACACCAACGAACCAACCAAACGAACCACTGCTGCACCGCCTTCCTCCGCTTTTCCACACACATTTTGGATGGCATTTTCCCCCACTTTCCACCTCCCACCGCCGCCCCAATGTGTCTGCTGAGACAGCATCCTCGTCTTGAGGCAGCTGGCTAAGGTTTGCCTCTGGTGCATTACTTGATTGGCATTGCTGCATGACATTTTCCATTTTCCATTTTATGTTTTCCACCTACCTCCCTCCCCACACGCACACATAACACATACACACACTTATAGCCATTGAGATCGGTTTAATAGTGGGAAACTGGGTCAAACAAGCAAAAGTTGTCATCATCATCTCAACGTTTCTCAGTCTGGCCTCGTCTTTTTTGACAATGCAAAACTTTGACTCAGTCAAAACAAAGGACTGGAAAAAACAATCAATGAAGAAGAGGGTGGGGGAGAAATTTCCTAAAAGGTAAATGGGTTTTCCCTGCACTTATAGGTACTATATAGCCATATAGATGTCATTGAGAAAGCAACTTTCGTCGAGGGGCCATTGTCTGCCCGAAGAAGAGCCCTTTTGAAATTGCTCAAGTTTTTGCATTAATTGTGCCAGGCACAAAGGAGGAGATTTAGGGGAGTCCCATATAATAATAGCATTAGGATATATTAAGAAATGATTTGAGAAACTTGATTATTTTTGGAAATTTTTAAAGGATATAGTAGTTCAATCCGGCCAGTTCAGACATTTAAACTATGTACCCTCATTAAAAATAAGAATATTTGTAAATGTTTGCATATTTGTAAAAGTTGCGACAGAAACAGAGAAAACGATATGTCTAGATCAAGGCGGCTGTTGATGCTGATCAATTATATATGTATGTCGCATATGTCTTCTTTACTTTTTAAATGTTATTGAAAACACCTTTCTTACAAAGAGTCATTGAGTTAAGTCAATGTTGACGGACTTTACATTCTAGTCTCAAAAAGTAATGCCAAGTTTTAAGTACAAATATACATATTTAATATTGCCTTAAATGTTTTCTACATTTTTAAATTAAAACTTCTATAGGTTTCACCAACTGGTAACAACATTTTTATAGTTTGGCCATAGTTTTGTGTCACACAAAATGGCAGCAGTTACAGCCCGCAAAACGGCGACGATCGCCAGTTGGGGGGGGCGTCTAGAAACTTCTGCATAGTTAGCCCTTCCCACCCCTTCCCACCCCTTCCAACCCCCACCTAATCACCCTTCCTCCTATCCCCCCCTCCTGGCTTTTTTCCACTATTTTTCTCTCGTTTTCCCTGCCTCTCTTTATGTTAAACCCACTCTATTTTTTTGCAGCTTCTTTATATTCCCAAACCTTTACCTCCGGGAACCCCCTAAGCACACACACACACAGACATATAGAGAAATCGGTACCGCCCACGATTTCGAGTGCTACTTAAAGTTAGCGCCAACGCTGACTGCGACGTTGACTGCGACAGCGACTTTGGCAGCGACTGCGGCAGAGACAGCGGCAGACCATTGAGCAAATTGTGTTTTCCATATAATATAACATCACGTCGATTTTGGGTAACCCAAAACTATGTACATATGTATGTCCAAGGCCCCCTCCCCCCACCCCCACCCAGCTAGAAAGAGAGAGAGAGAGTGTGAGAGAGAGAGAACGTGGAAGAAAGAGACACAGAGACCCGGGAGTGAGAGAGAGAAAACGAGACCCCATAACTGCAACCTAAATATGCGGTCCTGTAAGGAAACCCTATGTGCGATAAAGGGTTAGCCGCTTTTGGTGTCAGTTTTGGGTTTGCCATTCCTCGGCTTTCGGCCGCCGCTTTCCCGCCGCTTTTCCCCCACTTTTTTCCATCTCCAAGTTTCGTTATTCGTCGATGGTTCTGTCTGTGTATGGGTATTCCCATTTGGGACAGGCTCAAAGTCGCCTCCCACGGCGACTCTCGGAGTTCTCTCTCTCTTCCCGCAATTCTTGGCCCCCGTACATGAGTGAGTGTTGGTAGGTGTATCGGTGTGTGTGTCCTGCTAAGTGTGTCGGTGTGTAAGAGCATAACGCGGTGCCATTGGTGCGCCGCAAAAAGCTTTCATGAGTCCGGCTTTCTTTTTTTCCCTTTTCTCTGCTTCGCTTTCTTTTCTTCTAGATTTTCTATTTTCATATTCTTTTTTTTCGCTTTTTTTTTGGGTACCGCAATGTGGGGAGATTCTGGTTGGTTGGCAGAAGGAGAAGAAGAAGGAGATGGAGGAGCAGAGGAGGTAAAATAAGCCTGTTTATGGGGCGTATACTTGATGCAGCTGCTGGGAAAACTTAAGGAAAAATAGGAATACAGCACTTTGGTCAATGAATCAGGATTATCACAGACATTTTCCATGATTTTAATACACTTCTATAGTTTGGGAATTTAAATTCTTAATTTTTAAAAATATATTTGTGGGATTTTGTTTCCTTTTTACAGCTTAGAATAAAATTAAATTCAATTCAAAAATATGAAAAAAACTATTAATTTAAGAAACCATTTAATAATAATTCTATTAACACTTTATATGTTTTTAAATATTTATTTAAATATGTTATTATTATATTAAAGTATAAAAAGAAAGGAAAAGAAGCAAGGATAATATATTTTAAATAAAAAAATTAAAATTATAACATCATATTTAAGAAAACATAAATATAAACAGCTGAATAAATATCTAAAAAACTGTTTTAAGATAATATTTAAATTATGACACACTTTTCTTTTCGAGGGAAAGCCTTTAAAAATTAAAGAAAGCTTTTTAAGTATGGAACTAAATACATATATATATGTATGTATATGTATGTATTATAGGAATATAACCTGATTTTTAAGAGAATAAACAAAATTAATAATTATTTAATAATTATTTAATATATAAAATATAATACAATAAATAAAATAAATTCTGTAAAACGTTGAAAAAATCAAAAAATATTTAAGAAGTATTAAAATTATATAAAATAAAATAAACAAAATGTTAACAAATAAATTTAGATAAATTAAATGAAATTTCAAAAAAAAAACAAAAATATTATAAAATTTAAAACCTTAAAATCTAATTTTAAATAAAAAGAAAAATCTCTCAAGACTTAAATTACAATTCATTTACTATTTCCCGGTAATAGTTATTTCCCAGCGACTTGCCGTCGGCAAATGCTCAGCAATTTCCACGCCACCGACGGCATTTCGCTTCCGTTGGCTGGGCGGAAAATACCACCCACCGGCGGAAAAGTCCACCCGACCATCCAACGAACCGCACGCAATGAAAACGAAAGGCGCGCCCGAAAAGCAGCAAAGAAAATTGGAAAAGCAAAACAAAAACAAAAAGCAAAGGAAAAAAACTCAACGGCGCGCAACAATTTCCCACCACAAGACGTTGCCTTGGAAAAACAGAAGCGCCGAAGAAAAAAGAAACGTAAAAAAAAGGAAGGCAGCAAGCAAAAACGAAATGGAAAAGTAAAAGAAAACCAAGCCGGTTTTCTAACTCACCACAAAATAAGGGAAAAGCAGGGGGTGGTGGCGGGGGTGGTGCTACCGTTGCCGATTTTCCCGACTTTGAGCCAGGCCGACGAATCAGGGGAAATCGTCGTAGTATATGGTTCACATTTTCACTCGAAATGGCTCCAGTTTCACTCGAAAATTGTGAGAGCAGAAAACTCGAGTTATGCGCCGACGCCGAACGTAAATACAAACACACACTCAAAGGGAAAAGCGACGCCGACGAGCGTCGGAAATGCGAGCAATGTAAGGAAATTCTGTTGCTGTTTTCCCTTTGCTGCATTTTGCTGCTTTTCAGCGCGGACACCGCGTTGGCTGTTCAACTTGCCGCCGGCTTTCGTTTACTGTTTTTTGGTGTGTTTTTTGTTTTATTTTTTATTAATATGTTTTAAAAATAAAGGAAGATGTATAAAATGTCAGAAATTTTAATTTATATTTATTATTATTATAGATAAACATTTACTGAACTTATATAGTTGAAATTAACACAACAGAGTACTTTTTGTTTATATTTTAAATCAAAATTGTTAAGAAATTAAATATATTTATAAATTGTGGAATATCAAAGGTTGCTTGTATTTAAAATAAAAAATATTCTTGGGTATCTGCATATTTTTATTTTAGATTAATATTTATTTCCTGAAGATTTAGAAAAGTTTAAACACAGAATATCTGGTTTTTTCTTTGAATTTTGTATAAATAAAATACTTATAACTAGTCTCAGTTGCTTATGTTTGTTTCTTTTGAATTTAAAAATTAAATCTATTATAAAAACAGTTCCTTATATTTAGTACATGTAACCCTTTACTCTTAATAAATATTATTAATATTACAAAATCCCTCAATCAAAAATAACTTGAAAGGCAATAAGACCTTTCCAAAATATTTTAAAATAAATTAAATAAGAAAATGTGTTTAAAAACAATCAATCTTTATATGGATAAAGAATGAATAAGTTTATATATTTATAAATACATATTTTTCTTTTTTATAAAAAAGAAAATATTAAAACAAATTATTTTCCATAGTAAAATGATTAAGGCAGGAATCAGGCTTGTGTATTTATTTACTACCATAAACAATTTCACTATTTTATAAAATTTTTTAACATTATTTTTCCAAGTTACTTGTTTCAATCTCCTCTCAGAAATTTGTTTAAATACAATTTAAACCCAAACTGTAAATTCTAATAATAACCTTAAAGTTATAAAAAATTAAAAAATAAAAAGAAGAAAATAAAAATATTTAAAATACCTGAAAAAACCCCCACCTTAAAAAACCTGCCAACGTTAAAAAAAAAAAAGCCAGGCTACAAGGTCTCAAAAAAACAAGTTGAACAATTTTCTATGCCAATTTTCTACACCAAAACGAACAAAAAATATATATATATGGGAGCAAGTTAATAAAGACCTCCCAGCCCGGCAGCTGTTGCCAATCACTTATCGGCGGCATTCGCCACAGGTGAAAGGTCGCTCCCCCGCCTCCGCCCCCTGTCTTTCACGCCCTCTCCTCCGCCAAAGTGTCAGTCATATCAGTATTTACACGTATTTGTTGTAGATTTGCAAATTGTTTTGGCAAATTTGTTGCTATTTTGTAACCTCGTGATGGGTAGGGGGAGGCGTTAGATCCCTGGTAACGGCATCTGTCGACCTACCCCCGGACCCACACCCCTTGGAAAAAATACCTACCCACTTACACACACACACGCACAATAGGCACACAAATTCACCGTTACACAAGTGTTGTCAACACATGCGTTCAATAAGTGAGACACACAAGGATGCTTACCAACAACCCCACGAAAGTACACTAGGAGAAAACTTGTTTGACGAGATTTACTTTTGAAAAGCATTCTTGTGAGACTTGGATTGTGATTTTTTGGGTTTTTTATAATATTTCTTAGGTTAAAAATACATAAGATATTAGATATATATATTATTTATTTATTTATTTTATTTATTATTAAAGATAGAGAAGTTTACAAAACTAAACTAACTTAGTTGGTAAAGCGCTGGCAACAGGGCCTTCGGCTATATATATTATAATATCTTAAAGAATATATAGCTTATTGCTTTTTTTTTATTAAAATATTTTTTTAGGAAAATATTTTAGGATTCTTTAATATATATTTCAGACTGGAAAAGGATTCGTTATGATATATCGCTCTTAATATCGTATCCAAAATATTGCAAAGTTTAACTAATTGAATTTCTAAATATCTATAAGTATCGCTTTTACTTTAAAATATCGATATTAATAATTTAAACATTTTTTATTATATAAATTTGTATATTAAGACATGTTTCCTACCGATTATATAAACAAAGCTTTGTTTTAAAACGTTGTTGTTCTTCATGCCAAAAAAGGTCAATTAAGCAAAGTTAAATATCAATATATCGATATCCCCCAAACAGGAATCAGGAGAATTATTAAAAAAATAATAATAAAATATATAAAATTCAATTTCTTTTTTCGTTTAGTATATGATTAAATAAATTAATTAATATTAATATTATAAATATAAATTAATGCTAACATAACCTTATCAATTATATTTAAGATATATATATTTATTTTTTTCTCAGTGTACACGCACGGCCCTCTCAAGGCCAAGGCGTAAACAGGCCGCAAGTTATTACCGAAAAGGGGCCAGCGAAAAAAAATCATGTAGCATACTTCTCAGCGTTGAGAGGGTGGCGGCAACAAAAAATGTATTTCACTGGCATTTCGGCAAACATATTTTCGCAAAATGTTGTAAATAATTTTAAACGCACACCTTGTTGAACCCTGACCCACCCCCTGAAAATTTCCCATTTTGGCAACAAGGACCCACGACCCTTGGCGTATTAGTGTCGCATTGACACGTAAATTGACATGAAATTGAATCAATGCTGTAATATGTCCTTGGGGGAGGTCCCTGGGACCCACAAGGACAATGACTTTAAAATACGCAACTCCCTCTAAATATATATATATATATATATATACAGATCTGTGTGTGTGCGTGTGCTTAGCTCTCGTCTGGCAAATTGAGCTGTAGGCCATAGCCCCGTGACTGTGCAAATTTGGTGAGTCTGTCTGCATGTTTGATTATACGCACTAAATCATCTCATTCTTTCCGTTTTTGCCATTTTTTGTTCGAGGGTGCTGTGGAGTTTATTAACTTGTTTAAAGGCCAGCCGCGTTTAACCCTTTAAGGGCAGAGCCACCCCCTGAGGGGCTTGGGCTTGGGCTTGGGCTTGAAGGAATGAGAGTGTTGAGAAGGGTTTACATATACATTTTAAAAGAAATAATACAAATAAAATAGGAAATACCTCTCTCTATGGCTGGCTAGTTGAATTTCTCACATTTAACGCCCCAAATACACTCAATTAAGGGGTAAGAAGTAATTGATTTGTGCTCCCCCTTGATTGGCATTCACTTTCTGAGCCATTGAGGCCTCAACACAAAAAGCCTAAGCCCTCATTCTGACTCCCAGACTGGCCAGGATCCGAGCTGCATACATATACATATGTATTTATATTTGCTCAAGGGTTGAGAGTCAACATACTTTGATCTTTGCCTTTGACGGCGGCCCAGCCAAAAAAAAAAGAATGAGCAAAAAAAAGGGGTTTTTAAATAAATAATCTTAAATAGGGGAAAATTATGCACCACGTATGTACATACAGGCATTGTCTTGCCACTTTTCGTGGAAATTAACTCAGGCAGAAAATTCATTTACAACATTAGCGCCAACTTTTTTTTTTGCTCCTTCTTTATGACATAAATTACATCAAGCGCAAAATTTTAATATAATTTTCACTAAAAACGCAACGTGAAACTTTTTTAGTTACACGCCTTTTGGCCTCATCAGCGGGGGGAGGAGGAAGGAAGAGCCAAAGGAGCAAGGCGTGTGTGAAACAGGATATCCGCTGCGGAAGCTACAAATTTTCCACTTTTCCACACACACACACACGCATGGAGAGAGAGGAATGCTAAGAGAAGGGGGCATTTTTGAGGAAAAGCCACAGTGAACAAAAAAAGAGGGTTAAATATTTGTGATGCTTAAAAAAAATAAATATAACAAAAATATATTAGGTAAACAATATTAAAATATTTATTTTATAGCAATAAATAAAATATTTAATTATAATAAATAATTTAATGGTTTATATATTATTATTTTAACCAAAAATATTTGTATCCTTCTGTAACTTTCTTGTATTTAAAATTAACTAAAAAATGTATTAAAGTCTTTACAAAATACATTTCCATAAAATATTTTATTATTATTTTTCAATCCTTTCTCCCAGTGCAACCGATCCTTGTGGAAACTTGTCACTAATGTGCTTCTGCTTACAACGCCATTTTATATTTATTTCGTTAGAGCATCTCGGGGCGGTGAAAGGACCTCTCCAGCTCTCCAGCTCTCGAGCTCTCCATTCTCGACTCTCGTCTACTACAACTACTCTCGCTCGCTCGCACATATTTGCCGAGTCCTTTTAATCATTTGGCAAACTTTCTCTGACACGCAGGACGAGGGCCCCGTTAAAAGGAGTCAACTGCGAGTACATTTTCCGTATGCCAAAAAACTACTCACCAACTCACACGCATATGCCAGCACAAAGTCCTTTTAGTTTTTAATGTAATTTTGAGACTTTTTCAGCTGCTGCTGCTGTGTCACTTTGCTACAGGGATGCGAGGGGGGTAGAGGAGATAGTGAACCTTGGGGGGAACTACACTCTTTTGGGGCGGGTTGAGATGGCAAAAGTTTCATTTTAAATGATTTGCCAGGACAGGCAGTGGCTAAAGGCCTTTAGGCAGAAAGGACATGTAAATATAATATATATTTTTAAAACAAAAAACACTACTTAAGAAAAGTATATATATACATATATATATATATATGTATATATATATATAGATATTAATTTTTTAAATATATTTTTGTATGTTTTGTAGTTTAAAAATAAAATTGTATACTTTATTATTAATTTCAAATTCCAAAAACTCACCTAAAAAATGTCTTTGCTGGTTTTTAAAATTCATTTAATTCTTTAAATAATTATTTAACCTTTGTAATTCTTCATTATGATGATTTTGTGATTGCTTAAACAATCAATTAATTTGTAAACAGCACTTAAGAAACCCTAAAACCATATTATTTGTCAATATTTTATCAAAAAGACAATTTTAGTGAGCCCAAAAAAATGGAAAATAACCCATAAAGAATGGAAATAAAACCAAGTTACAGCCAACTCATATTTCAAACTGATATTTCAACATTTCTTTTAAAGAAAAGTAAACCTATTTTTCCATACATTTTAACTTTAAGGTCTTTCCTTAAAAGAAAAATCCCCCCAAATAACTTAAAGTCTTACTTTCCAAATGCATCTTTCCTTAGACTTTTTCTTTCAATTTAAAAAAGGAACAATTTATGTCTGATTGCCGAGTCATAAATGATACAGTCAGAGGCCCCAAAACAAGTGGTTCGTAAGCCTTTTGGCTGCAAAAAAACAAAATACAAAAAAAAAAAAAAAACCCGAAACGAAACGAATCCAATTGACGGGAATTGAACTGAGCTGAACCACCCGGAGGCCTCATAAATTTCATAGCAAAATTGTTAAATTTTAATAAAATCAAAGCGTATCAAACGCGATTTGTTCACCAGGCGACGACGACTGTATATATTTTTGTGTATTCCCGGGGACACCCCCGTGAAACAATCGTCCTTGCCATCGTTATCCTTGTTCGCAGTCTGGTTATATCGCGTGTTTATTGTTGCAACAGTCGCGCGGGGCTCTTTAAAATAATACAAAGAGGGTTGGACTTTAGCCTTGGATTTTCGGTTTGGTTTAGTCACAGTCATGTTCAAGACAATAGTATTTTAGGAGCATTTATTCTAGTATTTAACCTACAATCAAAGAAAGGGATATAAAAGGTAATAAAAACTTTACTTGAAATTATTGTTATAATATTTATTTTTCCATTATTCCCCTTTTGGTACCTATCACCCTGACCTTAGCTGTCTAGTTTGTATTTACCAACCCCCAGGATGCGCATTTCTAGCATCTCGTATTCCCGTATTCTCGCTTCCTCGATTCCTCCAAGTCAAAGCCCAATGCCTGACGCCTTTTTGTGACTCGTTAAAGGATTAAAATCATTTTAATGGATTTTTCAAGCTGTTGTTTTGTTGTATAATTGTTGCCTCTATTGTAGCCCCGCTTCGTTTTCATAAATAGGGCACGCACACACACAAACACACACAGGGTGGCGATGACAGCAGCTCAGGGATCCTTGTGGGTCCTGCATCCTTTTGCCCTGCCTCATTTGTCATCATCTTTATGCTAATGGCTTGAGGTGTTAATGAAGGCAGCCGCGTTGAGCCAAAAGTTTTGACACTTGGAAAACATGCTGGCATACCAAATTAACCCTCTACTTCTTAGGGTTTTCCAGAAATTGCTTACATTTTACTTGTTTCTTATATTTAATCTATATTTACATTAAAAAGAAACCCAAATCTTAGACATATTCTCTCTCAATATTTATACAAATTTACCGCAACTTAATCTAGGTTCTTTTTTTTTATTTTTTAATCAAATTTCTAACCCCAAGTCATTCCATTAAGAACTCATCCTAGCTCAAAAAGGAATATAAAAAAAAAATAGACAAGGAGCCTGCGGGCATCCTGGGAAATGGTTCTTATCATAATGAGGGGAATATATATATCGGATTTATATATGCAGAATCCTCTAATTAACCCATTAGCCCAGCCCCCGGCGGTAAGCTTACCGGCTTTCCTGGCTTTCCTGGCTTTTCTGGCTTTTCTGTCTTTTCCTCTTTATCTTTCGATGGCCCATAGCCGCGGGCATTTCGGCGGGATTTCGGCTTCGGTTCGTTTAACCTAAACCGGCTAAAGGTATATTTATTTACAGCTAATTTCGCGTGCGGCCCCGCGGCCAAAATAGACGACAGGCAATAAGAGCTCACCTGGGCCGTAAGCCCACCTCTAAACCACCCACCTCCCACCATATTAACCCCTCGTGACTGACATTGATACGTGTGGTTCGCTGTCTAACGAGCGACAAGCCCTTGAGGCCATTTCACAAAAGCCGCTTAGTTCCCGGTTTAGCTCCGCTCAGCTCTGGACGCCGCCCCCATGACTTTATGCCCCTGCACTTGGCGAAAAGTAACCCATAATTTATAGAGATTTTTATGCTAAATGTAAATGTATTTGAGGGTTTTTAAGTAGGGGTTTTAAGGTGGAAATGTATCATTAAGTTAGTAAGTAACGCGGGACAGGGTTTAGTAAATATATTTAAAAAATTATTTTTAAATATTTTAGAAAGGAAATTCTTACTTCAAATAAATGTTTTATTAAATGACCCTTAGTAAATATATTTAAAAATTAGTAAATATATTAAAAATTAGTTAATACAATAAAAAAAAAGATTTTTCAAATATTTTAGACTGGTTTAAAGTTAATTTTGATCAACAAACAGGAGAAATTCTTCCTAAATATAAATGTAAATATATTTTAAAATTAGTAAAGACATTAAAAACAAGATTTTTGAAATATTTAAGATTAATTTTGAATTTATTTTAATTAACAGAAAAAATTTCCTACTTAAAATAAATTTAATACTAAATAAACTTAAAAAAATTTCAAATAAAATTATTTTGTCTATATAAAATATAAATATATAAAATATTTATATACCATATACAATTATTTAATATATATTGTTGAATTGTTTAATTATTTTTCCCCCAGTGTCTGAGATGTTATCGTTCAAGTCCTGTCCCCCATTGACCCCCCTTTAGGATCCTTCCTGTTCACCTGCTCTGCTTACCTGGCAACTTGAAGGGCAATCCGGCCATAAGTGGATCCGGTCCAAAGCGCTGTGGCCCAAATGCAAACGGATGGAAGCCCTGGTGGCGGACCTTAGAGCGGGGTTCCCTTGGTCCATCTACGGTCACCTTGATGGCCTTGGTGTATGTTGCTATTTGGATGGGATTCGTTGAGATGACAATTGTCAGGGTGAAGCTTTTGCCTGCGAAATGAAAAGGTGTCAAAATTTATACTATATTCTTTTGGGTGTTTTTTAATACAAAAGGAAGAAAAAATAGGTAAATTTTGGAAAAGGAAAGAAAAATTATACATAAAAATATACGTAGGATAAAAGAAATAAATTTAATTTAAATTAATTTACTAGAAAATACTGAATTAAAAAAAAAATATATATATATAAAAACAAAATATATAAATTAAAAAATATAATAAAATATATTTGAACATTTTGCCATTTAAAACTTGCTTCTCAAAATTATTTTAAAATTCCTTAAGCTTTATATTCTTCATTCTTTTCATATTTTTAATAGATTCTTTAACATATAAAACAATTTAAATGGAAATCTTTTACCAAAAACCTTGAACATTTTTCCTTCTTTTGTTGATTAACTCAAGTATTTTGGCATTCAAAATGTTTGGCAAATGAATTTTATATTCGCGCTTCTGGGAGTTCCATTTTATGGATATTTCAAATATGCAGCGCCACGTTTATGGAGGGGTGAGTTTTTTCAGGGGTTAAGTGTGGTGTTAGGGGGTTAGTATATAGGGGGTGGGGTGGGGGGATGTTGGGTATCCGATCTGGAACCCGGACCAGACAACGCCACAATAGTTGCCATGTCAAAGTCGCCGCATGCTACTTAATATTGCATTGGATGCGAAGGAAGTGTGCATGCAGTTCCGATCCCAATGCCCCCCATCCAAGTCCCGAACACTGAGAGAAATTTGCTGGGAACTTGAATAAATTTTAAATAAATATCTGCTATACTTTTTCTTGGTTAAGAGAAAAATTTCTTAGAGAAGTTTAAGCTGGGGATGAAAGTTTAAAAACTATAAACTATATTAATGTTTTCAGTGTGGAAAAGCATCCTCCGCTCATTCATTCATTCATGGATTTTCGCCCGCTATATGCATGTCTGCGTTGGTATGCGTTTTTATGAAGCTTTCACAACTCCGCCGGGGGTTAATTTTCGCGAAATACGTTACCATTGCCCCCACTTGCCACCATTCTGGGCGATTCCCGTGCTGATTCCAAAAATTCCGCACTTTACTTTCCATGTGCAGAGAGAGCTATGCGCTATTTGCCAAAAATCCAAAATCGAAATCCGTGGGCAAGGCAACCCGTAGAAACGCAACCCAAAGGACGATGGAAAATCTATAAATTCGCAGCATTATTTTGAAGCGAAACACCATCTATTTGGTTTTGTTTTTGGGGTTTAAGTGTATTTTGATGAGTGTATTTAGGAGGTGGCAACGATTTTCTTTTATGTATCAAACGAATTTTGTTTATTTCTTGATTCTTTTGTACACTTTTGTGGAAATATTTGATTTATCAAAGAATCAAAGAAGAATTTAGAGTCTAAAACTAAACTCAAAATTTAAGTTTAAAATCTTTTAACTATAATCATTAATAATGTCTGTAAATTCCACTTCCTTCTCCCCCTCATAATCCATTTAATTCCAAGTCATTTGCAGCTTTCTGGTCGACACCAAAAAGTAAGTATAAAGGCCCCAGCCGAAACACATAAAAAAAAAACAAACAAACTTCTTAGATTAATATTAAATTAAACGAAGCATGCAAAAAACGCAAGAAGGCGGTAATCATTAAGACAAAAGGCGGCAAACAAGCGACGATGTCTGAATTTTCCCCCATCCCCTTAACCAATTGTAACGGCTGTGCAGTGCTAAGGAAAAGTCGGTGGGGAAAAACCCCAGAAACCTACGCAAGAAAACAAATGAACATAAACAGGCGAAACGAACCAAGAAACCCAACAAAATGAAATGAAACTTTTTTAATTATGCGCCATGGAGCAGAGGAGCAACAAGCTGGGGAAAAGCGTAGGAAAAACCTAGAGGATGCAGAGAGGGATGAAGGACAGACCAGGAGGAATGGAAGGAGTAACCATAGAAGGGCTCGCAAAGTGGCTAAAGACAAAAGACTTTGGCGTCGTCTATTTTTGTTTTCTATTTTTTTTTTTTTTTTTTGTTCTTTTGTGTTTTGCCAAATGAGCAAAAATTGCAAATAAATCTGAAGCTGTAGCCATTTTCCAACTTCCCCCCACACCCCCACACACAACCAGACATTTTCCTGGGGGCGGGGGCGTGGCATCAACAACAACGGCGACAAAGAACTTTTGCCTGCTAATAAGATGAAAAACCATTAAAAGTCGACACAAGTCGCGTCCATTGCAAGTGGAAAATAGAGGGGGTAGGAGGGGGGTTGTCGGGTGTGGGTTGTAAAATAGTGCGGGGGCTGGGTTTGGGGGAAAATTCAGCTGGGGGGAGGTGTGTAGCCGGAGCTAAAATGTTGTCATTTTCGCAACAAAGCAGAAATTATCACCACTTTGCAAAAGGCGACGACAACGACATCGTCGTCGGCAACGGAAAAGGAGTTGGAAAATGCGGAAGAAGTGGGCTGGGGAAAATCGAGCCAGGAAGGTTTTTCGGTGGCAATATGGACAAAGTCTGCACCCTTTTAGCCAGGACCAACAGTGTGTGTGTGTGTGTTTGTGCCGTTCGCTAAGTGATTTTAAAACAAAGTTTTTGAAACGTTTAACCTTACACAACAAAAATGAGTATATAGAAGCCAAAGCCTTTTGCCTGCATTTTAACTTTCAATGCTGATAATGAAGGCAGGACCCAACCCCAACTCACCCCTTACCCCATCCTTTGGGGGGTGGCAAGTGGGCGAGGCAAGGACACAACAAGGGTTCGTATGCTTAGGCAATTTAATGGCTGCTCTTGCCACTGTGCCAGAGCCTGTGTTAATGTCGTTAGTAGCATGGCGCCATAATTATAATTTGACGTAAGACAAGAAGTCTGAGGTTGACAACAAAATGACATTTTAAATACAGCAACGAAACAACCCCCGGGCGGCTTCTTGTATTTAGACACTTAACAGATCATAATTTCAACACTTTTGCCTAATGGCCAAGGATTCATAGAGGATTTTTCTGGATTCCAAGAGATCAAACTGGCATATATGTATATTTAAGGACGGGGAAAAACTTTCTTAAGCCCCCAAAAAATAACTCTTGGGGGGAGAATAACTCCAGTCTTGGCCGCTCCCTTTATTTGCATAAACTTCACTTTACATTGTGTCCCTTGGGAAAGGGATGTGCATACATAGATCCTTGCCAGCCATAAATATTCGTATGTTTATTTTATATAGCAAAAAAAGGACAAAGCCAGGCGCTGTATTGTCAAGTATTGGGGGGTTAAGAGCACTCCTTTGTCTTTTTAACTTGGCCAAAACGGAAAGAGATGGAAGATGTTTTGTTAACTTTGGAAATCTCATTCTAAGAAATGCTACCAAAAAAAATATACTATATAATATAAATATTATAAAATCCTTAATTATAAACTATCTTTATCGTTTTCTTAAATTTAATATCTTCATTGTATTTATTTATTTTAACTTATCTTATTGTTGTCCTTTTGGCTTTGCTCCTTAACCCCCCGAAGGCACTTTTTCTCCCCTGTCTGGGGGTTGCTTTAAAAAATAATAATGGTACCCATGTTTCTGCTTCGGTTTCAGTTTAATAATCATAAATTGTAACCCTTTTAGGCAAAACTTTTCAGCTTCTTGTGTTGACATCCGCTTTTTTGGTTGGTTCTTTGGTGGATTTTCCCTGGATTCTCGATTTCAACGGGACTTTGGTTGGTTGCATGGCCCCGAGGCACAAAATAAGCCGAATGATGATGATGATGGAAAAACTTTCTCACACGATGTGGCGTTGAAGAAGGAAATTAAATTTCCAGCCAAGTCGAAAAATTATATTGGCAATAAATGAAGACACAGCCCGAGACGCGGATGCGGACGGAAAATGAGACTGAGGACCAGACGCTCCCTGCAATTACGACTTCTCATTTGCGGGGGTTGGTATACCAGGGATGGGGGGCGTACTCCCCCTGGCCAAAAGAGGGGCGGCGATACGCACAGCGATGCCAAACAGGAAGCCGGAATCGACGTTTATTAAAACGGAAACTCGAGACAACTGTGCGGCGGCACCGTCAACATCAGCAGAAAAAAAAAGAAATCACAAAAAAAAAAAACACCGAAAATATCAAGAAATAAGGTTAAAATCAAGAGTCACGACCATGGAATACCCGGCCTTTAGGGGGGGAACAAATATGATAGCATACTTTTGGGCAAAGCTCTAGCTGCAGATTGTTAAAATTTGGGAAAATTACAAAAAAACGTATTTTAGAAAATGTTAAAAAATAAACATTTCGTTTTTTAAATATAAAAATAATAAAAAATGTAATTTCTAGTAGAAAATATACATTAATAATTTTCTCATAAAATATGTGTATATACATTTATTTCAAACTGCTTAATATTTCAATTTTTTTGTACTAAATTATTTTTATAAAAACATTTTTTATGCATTAATAAGCCTTAAATATCTTTTTAATATAACTTAATACAAATTAAAAATCTTAAAAATATATATTTATTTTATTTTTTAAACCCAATAAACATATTTTTATATACTCTTGAACTCTCCAATTCCCGGGTTTAAAAAGCAACAAAACAAGCGTAAAAAAAAATCTTTAAAAAAATTCTTGAAAAAAAAAATCCTGAAAAAAATCCAGCTTTCCGCAGGAAAAGAAAGAAAACAAACGCGACAAAGACGATGGCGACAAGGACATAATTCTGTCCTTGGGGCTAGCTGATAAGCCAGTCCCACCCACTCACTAAAACCACCACCACCACCACCACCACCATCAGCAGCAGCAGCAGCAGAAGCATCAGCACCCACGCAAAAGGACACAGGCCGCTAAATTGCAATTTTCAAGATTTAAGCGTGAACAATAAATGTCACATAATCTGTAAGTAGCCAAATAAAGGGACACTCCCCCTCACCAGGACCGAGTAGCTAAGCTATTTAATTTAATTTATCGCATTTTAAGCATCCAACGAAACAATAAACCCACCGAAAAAATAAAGAGCCAAAACAGAAAATGGTAAAAATAATATGTATATACAGCGAATTTATTGATTGTGGTCAAGGGGAGAAGGAAGCTTATAAATCTGTTGGCTCTGACCTTCTCCGAAACAAAACCAATTTGTAGGGGTGTCATGTGATAAGATGGGGCAAAAAAATATAATGTAAAATAAAGAGAATCTTTAGGAAAAAATAAATATAAAATTAAGATAAAAGGAAAAGGAAAAGCAGCTAAAATAAGCTGTTTTCTTTAAAATATATTTAACAGAAAAAGTTAACTTAAAAGTAACTTAAGGTTCTTCGAAAAAAATCTTTAAAATATATATATCTATACAAAAAAACTCTACAAATAATTATATTAAAGATATAATTAATCTAAACTTATAACAAACTTAAACTCCTTTCAAAACTCTTTGAAGAAAAACTACTTCCGTGATTGACAATTAAGAAAACCCCATGAAAAACCCATGAAAAACCAATGAAAGTGTCAACAAATCTTGAGATGCTTGAGGGGGTGTGGGAGAGACCCAGGATGGACTTAATTTTTGGCCAGTATTTCGAGAGCTCCTTCTGCTATTTCTCAGGAACCATCCCCCCATCCCCCCATACCCCACCCCCTCCTCTGACCATTCACAATGATGCGGGCAAGAAAATCCTGTGACACATTTCATTATACAAATATCAATTAAGCACACAGCAAATACTAATTGTGAGTGTACGAGTGTGTGTGGGCTTTTCACCACCGCCCAAAAGTTAGCAACCCCCTGGAAAATAAAAAGAACAAAAAAAAACCTGTCATAAGGGCGGCTGGTTGAGGGTCTGAAGAGCAAAATGTTAATGAAAATTAAAAATTCAACATCAAAAGCAAGAAAAATGTAAGGCAAAGCGCACAGCCCACACACAAGGAAGTGTTAATGTGTTATCTGATTTATTTATATAAAGTACACTGCTAAAAACGAGGCAAAGTTAAGCTATAAAAATGATTAAATGAGCCAAAGAATCTTCATTATTTTGTTAATAATAAAGTTAGTTTTTTAATAAAATTCCTTTAATTAGAAATAAAAAGATTATGTTCAGTATATATTTTTTAAGTTTATTTAAAGATTAATGATAATAGTTTTAATGCATTTACTAAACAATTAGTATATCTAAGAAAAATATATATATTTTTTCTTTGAAATAATACTCAAGAATCTTCAGCCATTCAAGCAATCTCTTAAGGATTTTGTTAATAAATTTAAATAAAATAATTAAATAAAATTATTAATAAATTTAAAATTATTAATACATTTTATAAAATTATTAATAAAATTATTAAATTTATTAATCATTTTTTAAAATAATTTTATTACATTTATTTAAAATAAAAAAAATATTATATAATAAAATTACTATAAAATTCTTAAATTTTATATTTAATATTAATCAAATTTATTAACAAAAGTATTAAGTATCATTTCAAGGAATATTTTTTAATTATTAATTACATATTTAAATTATTTAATATTATATATTATTTAATTTTTATTTATTCATTTACAAGTTTAAGAAAAGAAATAAAAATATATAAAATAAAAATGAAATTTTAAAATAAATCTTTAACTCCCCCAGTGTAATAGCTGTCATCAAGGATATTCACACACACACACACACATATGTCTCTGTGTATTTGCGTGTTCTTGAATTTTGTGAAAATTTCGAATTTCGTGACTTCAATTAAATTCCATTCGATACTCAAGGAATTTCCAACTGATGATGCGCAAGTAATTTTCGAAATTGGATACTGTGTGCCACCAGCAAACAGGCAAACAGGCAAATACGAATGCAAACAAACGCACATATGTATGTACATATGTCTGCTCTGTTCTGAGATGGTGTATGTGTGTGTATCTGTGTCTGTGTGTGTGTGTACATTTGTATTAAATCAAATTTTAATTGCGCATACTTGTCCCTCGGCAAATATTTGCAACGCTCGCTCGCCACCGCCTTTGACTGGAGTTCCATTTCCATCGAATGGTCTCATCACAACCAGCGGAAACTGGCCAAAATGCTTTAGCGACAAGGAATTTAAGGCCAACACACACACACACACACACAGACACACGAAAGCTGGGCAAACAAATATTATGAGCAAACAGGCAAACAAACAAACAAGCAAACCAACGGCAAAGAAAATTCAACCAAAAAAAGAAGGAAAGGAGAGTTGGATTAAGTTAAGCTTTTGAATAATAAAGAAAGAAGGTTAAGGCGGGGGAAAAGGTAAATATTAACTTAAAATGGTAATAAAAAATTTAATTTTATTTTCTAAAATTAAAAAATAAATTATATTGAATATTTATTAGTTTTTAATTATTAATTTAATCCTTGAGAATATCAAGTCAAGCTTTAAAACTAACTAGAATCTTTTTTTTCTTTAATAAAAAGGTAAATATTAACTTGAAATGCAAATAAATTACTTATTTTATTTTTTAATAATTTTATATAAATTATATTTAATATTTATTAGTTTTTAATTATTAATTTAGTTGAATATTTCAACTTACAGGAATCTTTCTTTAAGAAAAATACAAAAAACTCTACAATTAAGTTAATTAACTTAAAACAAAATTATAAAATAAGCTTATTGGCTTTTTAATAAGTTAATTTATTAATTTTAATAATATAGAAATAACAACTTTAAACTTAAATTAAATTTAAACAAAAATTAACCTCAACTAACAGGACTATTTCTTTACCAATAAAAATCTCTGTAATTACTTTAATTAAGATACATAGATTAAGGTTTAAAATTAGCTTATTTCTTAGTTTAAAAGTTCATTATGAAAAATAGTAATAATAAATTATATTATTAATAAAAATAATAAACTTAAATTTGACATAAACAAATACAACTCACAAAAACCCTAATTAATTCCCATTTTCCAGGCCTTTAAACAGCTTTTAATATATATATATATATATTTATTTATTTTCCGTCGGGTGTCAGGTTAATAGGGGTAGCCAAGGTTGAAATTCATTCAACTATAATTCCCCTTAACGATGAAAGAATCTTTGCCAAAAGTCTACATAAGCACACCGGGCGGATGGGTGATTTCTCCCTCGCTCTCTCTCCCCTCCTGGGGGGGTGGTTTTATGGGTGGAGTGTCTGCGACTAATGCCTAAATAAGTAGAAAATGCCACACCTCCTCAACCCCCCCAAAGACCATCCGCATCCGGAAAAGTATCTAAGCGCTCAGCTCAGAGCTCAGCTCCTAGGAAATCTGTCAAATGTCAGTGGCAGCAGCGAGTTGGCAACGTTGACGTTGGGCTCATTAAAAAACGAACTTGTACCGTTGGTGGTCCTTGTTGTTGTTATTTTTTGTTGCCTTTTGGGAGTGTAGTTGACACCTGGGCAAAAGTTTTCAATGTGCACCGAGAGAGAGAGAGAGAGAGAGAAGAGAGAGAGATGCCTGAAGGTCTTACGTACTATTTAAATAATTTTAAATTTAAATTGGTTTTTAAAAAATATAAAAAAAATATTTTAAAAGGTTTTAGAATAACTTAAAATATTTTCCTTTAGGTAAAACAAACATATAATCGTTTTTATTAAAATTTCTTTAAGGTTCCAGCCTTCTAAATATATTTATAATATTTATAAAATATATTTTTTTTGTCGGTGTCTTTGCTGGAGGCTCAAAATGGCGGCGGCCTTAGTGCTACCATTTTGCCTGTCGGCTGGGTGTTTATCACATTGCTGCTATTAATTAAGCTTAACGAGGTTACCGCTCGCAACCACACCCCCAACCTCCATCTACTCCACACCCCCTTCCCCGCCCCTTGGAAAAAAATGGGTGGCGTTTTTGGGCTTCATCTTAGTGAGCCAAACTTCATAATGAAATTTCACCTTCATCTCATTAAAAGTCTTGAGCACACACACACACAGCAGCTGTAAATTGATGCGTGTCAGTTGGAAAAAGGAAAAAGGGTTTGTTGCCCTAGCTAAAAAGCCACGCCCCTTAATCCCCCCAGTTCCTATGGGAGTCGGGGGTGGGGGGGGGAAGGGGAAGCGCATATTAAATTTTTAATGAAGTTTAATGGCTGCCGGAAGCTTTAAAGAAACTGAAACGGCAACGGAACTGGGCAACTCGGGAGTTCAGGAGGAACTAAGGAACTCAGGCAGCACTTAAAGGGAGAACCGAAGAGCCACTGGAATATTCACTGGAAGTCAAGAATTTGTTTGATTTTTGTTAGGGTTTTGCCTGGCATTTAATTTGGCTTTAATTTTATTAGATAAATTATTTTAGTTATAACTTTTATAATTTTAACATAAACTTTGTATTGCCAAAGAGTAAAACCTAAAAAAGTCATTGTCAGAAAATATCGAAAAATTGAAACGTTATCGATATTTGAGTCAGAAATCGATACATACATGAATCTATATGTAAACGTAACGATATAAGTGCGATATATAAAATAAATACATATCCAAAAACAGAAAATTAAATAAATTATATAAAACTTGTCGCATAATTTTCGAAATTACGATATACAAATCTTAAAAGCAATACTTTTCGATATTTACATTTCGATATTTCGATAAATCGACTTTTTCCCCTCGATATATGTGTTTCCGTGCTGAAAATCCCCAAAACAATAAGAAAAGATTTCACTCCATTTGCTTTTGCGGAATGTTTTCAGGCATTTAAACTGAGCAATAAGCGGGCCATAATCACTTGCAGTTAATTAACATATTATCGCAAATGCAGCTGCAGCTTAGATGTTGTGCCGTTGCACTTTGGTAATGCACTTCAAAGTGCTTGCACATCAATGCGATGCATTGGCCGGCGCTCTCATTTACATGCATATGGCAATAGCAACAATAATTACACATGTGCCGGACCTGACCCCTCCTTAACCCTCCTTAAACCCTAACCCCCACGGATGGGACTCATCATCATCAGCATCATCTCCAAGCAATCTCTTTCAGGCCGTGTGCTCCATTTTAGGCCCCGTTTCCCAACCCCTTTCGACATCCAAGTGATTGTAATTCATTAGTAGACAACAACCAAATGCATTTCCCATGTGTGTGAGTGTGCGGGTGTGTGTGTGTGCCAGTATGTGTGAGAGTGTGGATTATGCAGTTTCCGCTTGAATGCAACTGCAGTTCCATTTCCACTGTGGCACTCGAAAAAATTATAAAAAATCTGAAATTACAAAATATCGATAAATTTTATCAAAAATTTTACTTTTAATTTACAATTTTTTTTAAAGAAATTCGTATTTTGCAACTGTTTGTTTTTTAACTAATATTTATAATGTAAATTATTTCATTTAATATATCTTTTATATATTTAATCGTGAAATTTTTCACCAAAAGCTTTGGTTATCGATAAAACTATCAAAACTTTGATTAATATTATAAAAAAGTGTGCATTTTATATAAATATTTAATATGAGTTCTACTTAAGGCAACTCCTTGTGACCTAAATAATATTTATAATTTCAATATTCACAGTTTATATCCTTGCTTTACTTTTCCTTTAAAGTTTTAACACGATTTGTCGTGTCTGAATAGTGTGCCCGTCTTCTTTTTATGTTTTAAATACCTTTGCCAGATCTTTCGAGTTTTCTGTTAATTTTAAGCCTTTCCTATATTTTTTATCAGTGTCGCTATTGCAATTGCAATTGCAGCTGCTGATGCCGCCATTTTATCTAATTGCGTTGCCCTCTTCCCCGGATAATCCTCACCATTCCCTATCCACATCAGGCATTCGCGGCATAGTCCATATCATTAAAATTACGAAAGCATCACGCACGAGGCTCGAAAACAACTACGAACCATCGAGGGTGGACACTGCATATATTAAATATAAATAAATACATTTTCTTAAGGGGAGTATTGTTATGGTTTCTTGAAGTTTGTAAGCAAGTTCTTGAATTATCTTCTTAGTGAACTCATTTCCATTGCCTACTTTCAGGCAGCCTATCTTGTGTTTTATAAACTCGTTTGACTTTCATATCATCCTTCCCTACAATTGCTTTAATAGAAGACTCTTTGCAGGACTATCAATAGAGCTGTCCTCGTTAAAGCCACCTGCCATCATTCCCCTCTTTATTGACACCCACTGGCCCGGCCATTTTTAACCCATGGGGTGGCACACGGGGGCCCTGGCAGCCCTCATAAATTTGCTGCATGCCAAAGCTGGGGAGAAGCTGAAGCGTCTGCAGCCTTGACAACTGCAAGTGGCATTAGTTGTAGCAACAAAAAACAACAATTACGATTGCAGGCTTTGCATTACTTTTTCCTAGTACAAGGGATTTGCATTTGTTTGCTAATTGAAATTAAGCAAATAATACGCCAGGATACGTAGAGGGACCCGGGACCCACGTAATCCTTTTGTAGCGCATTAAACCGAGAAGGGTTCTCCAAACAAAAACAGAAAAAAAAAGTGTGGGGGGAAAGGGTTACGGCTTGGGTTAAATAATTTAAATCCATTTGTAGAACATTTGATGCTGCCTCTTGGCAATTGTCACGCCCTTTTCCCCTCGTATTCCTTGTATTTTTTTACGGTTTTTCTCTCTCGATAATTAGTAAGAAAAAAAGTAAGGACTTCAAATAAGACACTGTTAGAAAATGATAGTTATTTGAATAAGTATAAAGTTAAAAATAAATAAAAAATGTATGGTGTATTATCTTCTTAAGTAATTTTTTATATTTATTGGGGTGAAAATTCCCCTCTTTATTTGTTTTTAAATTTCAAATTTATTGCTTATTATCTTTCTTAGTAATTTTTTAGATTTATTATTTATATTATTTTATAAAAATATTAATTAATCAATTTTCCTCTCTTTGTTTTAGAAAGAATTTGTTTTTAAATATATTTTAAAACACATTTTTGTTTTATATTTATTACTTATTTTATTTTCCCTTTTTGTTTTAGAAAGTATTTATTTTTAAATATATTTTTAAACATATTTTTGTTGTCATCTCTTTGTTTATTTCTATTTGTTTCTCTCAGTGTAATCAAATGTTTAAAAAAGATTTGCCAAAGTAAATCCCAAGGAATTATTTGCCACTTGAAACGTTTAAAAATGTCAAACAAGTGGAAGGAAGGAACGACGAACGGACAGATGGATGGATGGATGGTTGGATGGATGGAGGATGGCTGAAAGATGCTGCTGATGAGGGTGCCCCAGAGGACCTTAACCCACCAATGCCCCTGTCTCATTTACGCCCCCATTTCCCCAACCCCCCAAATATATATATATATATTTTTTTTGTGTTGGGTTCGAGGGTCAGACAAACTTAATGAGCAAATTGTCAAATGCCGCGGCAAAGCGCGCACTTAGACATGCCCCGAATGGAAACCTTCCCGCGGAAAAGTCTGGACCCAAAAGAAAAATAACTTGGAAGAAAACACCGAACGTCCCCCGGCAAAAGTAAAAGTTGCCGGAGATTTGAATAAACAGTTACGCTGATTTAATTTGCCAAGCCAAAAAAAAAAGAGAGAAAAAATCAAAATGGGAAGGAAAATAGAAGGAAAATTCTATCACAGTATGTTGTCTGTCACCCTCGATTTGATTTTTAAATTGCGTTCGTGATAAATTGACGAAATGAACAGCAATAACGGCGGCCGAAAAAAAAAAAGCAGAACCGTTGCCGTCGCCAAAATTGACAACTGTCAGGACTGGCTGCTGCTGTCTACGGCTTGCCAGGACCTCGCCCCTGGACGTCCCCAATAGACATATAAAAATTAACTACAGACTACTTATCTTATTTGTTGATGCCAGGACCAAAAAGGACAAAAACGGCAACGGCAACGGAGACTGAGACTGAGACGGCGGCGACTCTGGCCAAAGTTTGTCAGCGGCTTTTGATGTGTCTTTCATTTTTTTTATATACGAAAAAGTGTGTGTGTGTGCAAATTCGGTTGTGTGTGTAAATTCCGTTTTCCATTTTTTGTTTGAGCATTTTGGGGTGTGACAATATGCAAGGATAATGGTCGTACCGGAAGAAAGCAATCAACGCGAACCATATGCCAAATGCTAATGATCAAAAGTCGTAAAAAAAATAGAAAGAAAAATGATTCAAAATGAAAAGAAATATTAAGGAATATAAAATATAAATTTAAATAGATTTCTTACCAAAAAAATAGGAATTAAAAATATGTTTCACTCACCCCTTCCACTTCTTCCCACAAATCGCAGATCATTAAACTTGGCCACCTGGTTCTTCATTACGGCCGTGCAGTTTCTTAATTCACCGCAAAAGTTCTCATCATTTCCCGCCCGTATGGTCACTATGGTGCCATCCATGACCTCGCCCAAGGCCAGGACCTTGAAGGCGATCGGTAGGGTCTTGTTTGAACGCCAGTGCGTGGGCAAGGTGGTGCAGACCTAGAAGTGGTTAAACATTTTTATTTTTATTTTTAAAACCATTAAAGTTTTGTATTTGGGTTTAAGATCAACTACCAAACTGTCTAAAAGTATGCAATAAAATATTGTACAGCCTCAAGTGCATCATAGCATACTTTTAGGCACTCTTTTATTTGATTTTAAACATTAATAATTATTTTTAAAACTATAAAAGCTTTGAATTTGGTCTGAAATCAATTATCAAAATGACCAAAAGTATGCAACGAAGTATTGGGTATCATAGCATACTTTTGGGCACTCTTTTTTAATTTTATCTGAGCCCTTTTTGTGTTATTCTTCATCTAAAAATATTTGAATATATAAATAACACTGGCCTAGTACCCACCACATGAGGTGATCCCGTCTTGACCAGCTCGCCAGGATGTTCGGCGAGCAGGACATCGACGGTGCGCTCAATGAGATTCTCCGGCGTCAGATAAGGACTCGTGTCCACGGGCTTTGTTTTAACATTGTTATTATTATTATTGTTATTATTATTTGTATTATTATTGTTGTTGATCGTAGTGCTGTTGTTGTTGTTGTTATTGGTGGTGCTGGTATTGTTGTTGTTGTTGCTACTGTTGGTGGAGGAGGAGGATGAGGACTCAGCATTGCGTCGCTTCGTTGCGGTCGTTGTTGTTTGCTGATGTTGCTGCTGCTGTTGCTGCTGCTGCTGCGTCTGATGTTGCTGCTGTATTTGATTTGAGGTGGTCGAACTGACCTCAGCAGAAATGTGCATTATTGCAGCTGCTGCTATCTTGGCGCCAGATTCAGGTATTCAGGGCCTCTCTTTGGCTACCGGCTACCGGTATTCAATATTCCGTATTCCGTAGTCGGTAGTCGGTAGTCCTGTTTTCCCGTATTCCGTATGTTGCCGCCGGGTTTTGGCTCGGTTTTTGGTTTTCAGCCTTCGGCTTTCGGTTTTCGGTTTGATTCCCAATGTCTGCCTCAAAGAGTCGACGCATTCAATCCGATCATTGTCAGCTCATTTGGTAAATCTGGAAAATGAATGTGGACTGCGAATGAAATTCATTGGATTGTAGAGAGAGAAAATGGGGTTATTGTTGTATTGCTGTTCTGTCAAATGAATTCTCAGGGAATTCTCCAGGGAAAAGCCAAAAGCCCAAGAGATTTTTAAAAAATATTAAATAAAGAAAAAGGTTTAATTTTAAGAAGTCTATTGAATTTTAAAATATTATATTTTAAAAATAATTATTGTTTAATTTATGTATAATTTTAAAATGATAAAAGATAAACTGATAAAAAATATATTGGTATTTTAAGTAAATATTTCAATCTTTTAACCACAAATAAGGGAAACTATTATTAAATATTAACAAATTTAATTGGATAATAATTTAAATATTAAGATTTCTTACTCTCTTTTTTTCTTAAAATCTTAAAAGTAGTGATTTTCGGGTAGCTAAACCTTCTAATTTAAAATTTAAAAAAATTAAAATTAAGTTAAGCAAAGCCTGCAATTAAGCACTAGAAGAGAAAGAACACATATGTACGTTGTAAAAATCAAAACAAATTTACAATGAATTCGGCACGTTTAGAATTTTAAAATTTAATTTTATTATTATAATGATTTGTATAATATTATTTAAGATGTCCAGCATTTTTTCACACACTTCTAGCAACGAAAAACCAATTATTTAGCTTTGTTTTTATTTTTTAGAAATCCGATTTTGGAATCACCCGCACTGCATATCTCGCTACTTAATTTTTGTACGGATTTTCAACGCTTTTGTTGCTTTTCGTCTTTGTTTTAACACATTTGCTGCACTTATTATTATTTTTTTTTGTTTTTGTATTTTTTTGCCGTCACCAACAACAGCTCAATTATGATTGCACTTTTACCCCGGGGCCTGGACAAAAGCTGGTTCAGTTTCAGTTTCAGATTCAGGGATTCTGAAGCTGCTACTATATGGTGGCCTGTATCCAATCGGAATTCGTATCGAATCGAGCTGAACCGCACACCTTTGCGCACAATTTGCATTTAAGCCGACGTCGGCGAGTGCAGCTCAATTAAATATTAAAAAATCATAACCAATAATGAGGGGAATTCGGGAACAAAAACAAAAAAACGAGGAAAAAAAAGAACTCAGCTAAGATGGCATGGATTGCATCTGTGCCGGGGCCTGTGTTCATGTTCATCAAATGGTGGAGTTAAAAAAGTGGAAAAATTATCGAAAGCGCCATATGTTGCCGTTTGGCTTGCGTTTCGCCACCAACAAAATCAACAATGAACTGGCTTTTGTTTAAATAAGAATCATTTGCCGGACACAGTAGCGTTTTGTTTTCATTTTGACATTTTTCTCACTATTTTCAGGATGCCTTTAAAAAAGAGCAGAGTGTAGAGTTTAATTCTTGAGTTTTATTAGAGTTTTATAGGTTTTTCGATAAGTTTTTAGAAAATTAAAATAAAAGAAAAGGATAATTAGTGGTAAGAATATTTTGTGTGTATAAAAAAGTGAAGAAAACCCTTATCTTGTGGAAAAATTTATAGAAGAGATATTTAAAACTAAGACCCAACTAATATTCAAGATTTAAGAGGCTTGAACTCTTTAGAATTTCATTAATTTCAAATGGAATTTGAATGATAGCAATCGAAAATTAATTTGTGAATATTAATTGCTCTACCAACCTTTCTCCCATCAATAAGTAAAATAATTAAAGAGTATTTAAAAGTTTTGGCTAATTAGAAACTCTCTGATTTGCTTCTGGTTTTTGTAGACTGGCGCGTGTTGTGTAAATCTATATGTATATATCACCATGCACATGGTCCACACTGCGTATACTTATTATTATTATTTTTTTTTTTTTTACAACTTCCGCGTTGAAATGAATACAATGGTGTACGTGTATTTATTTATATACATTTTTTTCCATGCCCAAATGAGTTTTCCGAGCGACTGTGTGGCGACATATGTGGCCACAGATAAGAGGCAGGCAGGATCGGTGGTGGGGTTCACCAGAAGTTGGTCCATATAATTGGTTAACAAACAAGTTGGTTGCGGGAATAGTCAGACAATTAGATCAACCGGTGGTGAAATTTATTTAAAAAAATGGTAAAGAAGGATTAAATATGTCTATTAAATTGAACACAAAAACTAATAGAAAAGAGGGTATAATATAAATAATTTTAAAAAATTAAAAAATAAGAAATAAAATTAAATTGGTCTAATAAATTGATTACAAATAATAATAAAAAATAGTGTAAAATATAAATAATTAAAAAATTTAAAAGGATAAGAAAAAAGTATAATTAATTAAAATATTTAAATGTAAAAGTATAGGATAAAATATAAATAATTAGTATTATATTATAAATAACAAAAATCGTTGATAATTTTAGACAATGAAAGCTTAATAAATAATAACAAGAGACGCAGTAAAAAATAAACTTTGAATAACATTTTATTAAAATTTTCAGACATAAACAAAAGCTGCCTGTACATCTTTTTTTTAACTATTTATTATATACATTATATATTATAATCTTTATTAAACGATCCTCTAATATTAAATTCCTTATTTTAATCATTTTTTAACCATTTTGTATGTTAAACATTTCTTTAGTTTGCAGACAATGTTTTTGAGGATCGTTACACTTGTTTACTTGTTGATTATATGTGACATTTTCCTTCAATTTAAAATTTTTTAAACTATAATCCTTGGATGTTTTCGAGCTACTTTAAAGCTTCGCTCGTTGATCGTCGCTTTAAATGGGTTTCCTAACTTTGTTGTCGATCACTTAGACACTTTTCAATGCTGTACGGATTCCACTTACTTTTCTATATAAATTTCCTTTTACTTTCCACTTGCTTTCTTCCAGCAGAAGCCAATAACAGAAGTTGAAGTTATTAGATTAAAATTAAATCTTGAATTATATTTGCACCACAACCACTTGAAAAAAATTATAGATTTTGATGGACTCTCTTTCAATTTTGGAGCCTTACTAATTATATGGTAATTTTGCTTGGACACTGGCACACTAGCACACACACGCACACACACACACACACGCACAGATATAGATATAGATTCTGGATACGGGGGCAGAGACTGGCGATCGAATCAAACGACACGGAGATATTAAACTATTTTTTTGCGGTAACCATGAACGCGACCACTACGAGCGGTTGGCAACGCCGACCACCGACGTCGGCAGCGACGCCAGCCGCGACAGCGACGCCGACAGCGAGTGCCACCCTGCCCCCACTTCCAATACCCAACACCCCCCCAAACCCCACTGAATAGACCGAAGCACAGAACAGCATCCAGAAAAGTAACGAAGTCACACGAAGAAGCGAAGGCGACGCCTCATCATAATCACAAACGAAACGAAAGAAACAAGGACCCAGGACCAAGGACCACCCCCAAACCCCCTTCTGGGCCAGCCTGTGACGTTACCCCGCCTTCCCAGAGGAACGTCTATGTCGACTGCTTACTCAACTGCTTGGGGTATATACAGTTAAGCCTACCGCAAGGTGAACTGTACTCCAAATTAAAAATATTCAAATAATGTAGCCTACTTAGTGGCGGTTGCTGGAAGAGCGTTATAACCCGGAGAGGTACTTGGATTGTAGAAAAGGAGCCTAAAAAGCTAAGTTATATCGTATATCTTAGCCTACTTTTCAGCGATTGCATATAGGAATAGTCCAAGGAAGCTTATAAAAGGTAAGAAAAAATATAAGTAAAGGATACTAACATATATTTTAAAGAAAAGAAAAAGAAACTAAGGGGTAAAAATAACTATTCAAAATTATACTAAAACCTCTCAAAGAGAAAAGAATATACAAAAACTAAAGGAAGATCATTTTAAATAGCCTCCCTTTCAGCAACTGCACACAAGAATCCTTTTCATTTCAAACTTTGTATCAATACTTGATTTTATTTAATATTTTCAGAAGTTTTTGTAAGCATTAAAAATCGTACATTTAAGAAAATTTCCTTAAAAAATATATTTATAAATTATTTTGCTTAAAGTTGCTCTTCCAAGGACCCTCATATGTATTGCCACTTCCAAGCGTCTTAGGCTGGAAGTTTCCATTAGGCTGTCTTTACTGTTGTTCCTTTTTGGAATTTTTTTGTTCTCAGTCTGGCTGCCTGGCTGCTGTTGTTGCTGCTGCTGTTGCTTCTCCTCTTTTTTTTTTTTTTTTGGCTTAACATTTACCGCGAGAACCAGTAGCAGCGGTTTTCCACCGGGCAGCGGGCGTCAACGTCAACGCCGGCCGCGCAGTCCGCGAGAGCAGCGGCAGGCAGAGAGCCGGCAAGCAAAGTAAACCGAAAACCGAAAACCTAAAACCGAAAACCGAGACCAGAAAACGTCAACTACACCACAAGCAGAAAGGCCGCAACGACGTCTTCAAGTTGGTGCCTCCGCAGGACCGGGCCAGGACCCACCTTGGGGAGCAGCTCTGGCGCTGCCTTAGAAAAATGCGCTCATTTTTTTTGTTTTTTGTTTTTTGTCTTCCTTCCTTTTTGCGCGCACCTTTCCCGGTGCCAAGGCGAAAGCGAAAGCGAGACTCACTCTCTCCCCCTTTGCAACGGAACTGGAACTGGAAGCAGAGCGAAAGAGAGGTGGCGAGAGCTTCTTGAGTTTTTTCCAAGCATTTGGGGTCCTTTTTTTTTTGCGCTTTCTTTCTGGGCTTCTTCAACCCCCGAAAGAATTTCGTCGTCTTGGAAGTGACTCAAAATAAAAATCTCAAAAGCAAAAAAAAAAAGAAAGACTGAAAAAGAAGGCAAAGCAAAAGCAAAGCAAAACGCGGCTTTGTGGCAAACCAGGAATTGGTAAGCCAGCGAAAGAGACGGCTATAGGGGGGCGAGCAAGCGAGAGGGCTGATATCTTGCGGCTGCCATTTGCGGCCAAGAAGACGTAGCAATATTATCCAAGGTTGAGTGAAAAATTGCAACCACACGGTGGGCGGGGGGTTTTAGGGAAGCCCTGCCCAAAATAGCCCCCCTACCCTCCGTTTTCGTCTCTGGAAAAAAATCCCTATAGGGCGTTGCTAATATTTTCTTCTGCCTCCTTTTGGTTTTTCGCATTTTTCCGGCATTATTATCATACTTTTTTTTTTGTTCGTAGGCCTTTTGCAACCCTCCTTCATTCTGCGGTTTCTTAAAAGGGGGTTAAGCAAATTAAGGGGCAGGGGCTAGGGGTTAGGGGTTGCTGCCTCTATCTGAATGGGTGTCAGCGGTTGCGCACTAAGGGGTGTGTGTGCGCTAGTGTGTGTGTGTGTGTGCGTGGTTGGGCATTATGAAACCGCAGGAATTATTATACGCTGCGGTCGATTACTATATCAAAACTCCTCTAATCAGGCATCTGTATTGGACAGGGCGGCGGCACACACACACACAGAGACAAACCACATACCGCACACCACAACCACTGCTACACCCGCTCGTCGAGCAGCCAACCAAAACTACGCGTTCCGCTTGAGTCGATGCAGCCAATGAGCGGATTTCCCATCCAGTTCCAGTTGCCAACCTGCTCATCCATCCATTCATCCATCCGGCGGGAGAAGAGAATCTTCCTCTGCTATAACGTCAAGGATCCTACGGGTGATCTGCCTTGGGAAAATGGTGGAAAGTGCGAATAAATATGGAAGAAAACAAATCAAAGGTAAGAGAATTTTTATTAAGTATATATTTAATTTTTTATATATTTTTAAATATATTTTTATACATATTTTTAAATATATTTTTATATATTTTACTATATTTTGCTATATTTTACTTTTATCTGAAAAAAATATATTATTATAATATTTTTATTATAAATAAAAGCTAAAAAAGCTGTAAAATCGATTTCAAAATCAATTTTTCTATAAAAATAAATAACATTGATAGCTTAGATTACCTTTTTCAATTTAAGACTATATTTTCTTATTAAAATATATTTAAATTAATATAAAATAAATATAATAAAATATGTATAAAAATAATAGATATAAGCTACCTCATTTCAATATCTTTTTCGCTTACAACATATTTCACTATTCACTTTTTCACCGTCGGAAAATGCAAATAAATTGTAAGTTTCAAAGAATTGTTAAGAAAATATATAGCCAATATATATATACTACGTATAATAATTTTAAGAATTTATTTCTTTATATACATTATTTTAAATTGTAATTAAAATTAAATAAATAAACAAAGATTCTCAATTAGAGCCGAAAAAACATTGGTACTAAACGATTAATAATGGAGTTTTCAAAACAACTTCGATCACTGTGTCACTTCTATATATTTTCAATAGTTTATACAAATTATTAAACATTAAAAATATTAAAAAACTAATAAGGAAAAGAGCAGATATAGAATATCTTAAGTCAAAATCCGAGTCACTTAATAACTATAACAGACAAGCCTTATTCCCTACAAACTCTTTCGAATTTATATAAACTAAAGGAGACAACAATGAAAAAAGTACAAAAATTATTCAATAATATTAAAAAATTATTTTTTATTCCACTAACTCTAAAGGAAAACTGTTTTGTATTTAAAGTAAAGCTAAAAGCTTGAATTCAATTCTCCATTCCCCTCTATTTGTAAACTATTTTAAAAGGTTTTTTCTTCTAAACTTTCGAAAACTGTAGGAAAGACTTAGAAAAAGAAAAACAGAATGAAACAGGCATTCAATAATATAAATGTTTCGAATTCTAAAACTATTTTTGTTGGATTTTTTATTACAATAATTATTTTATTTATTTTATATATACTTTAATAATTAAAGAACTTGACAAATATCAATAGCTCACAATAGTAACACTTTTCTTTATATATATTACGTACATCTTTCAATAAATTAAGAAAATTAAAAAAAATCTCATTCCTTATGCAAAAAATATTTACTTTGTGGAAAATTCGTTAAGGATGAGGACTGAACTTGAACATCTCTCGCTTCTTTTTGCAACTAATTTGCCCCCAATTAGTAATTTTCCACATGTGTGGCGTCGTGCTCGCCAGTTTGAATAAGTTTTGTGTTTTTGTGTTTTTGTGTGCTTATCATTAGCCAAACACTCCCTCGCACGCACATGTACACACGTGAGGCTGCTTATTGATGACACCCCCTTCACACCCACACCCCCTCCCCCTGTCCCGCTGGGCAAATAAACCGAACCCCTCCTCGGTGACCACCGCCGCCTCCCTGCCCTGCAGAAGGAGCCAAGCCAATTAAAACGATAAACCAAAAATGCCCAGCGGCGTCACCAAAGAGGGTAAATAATAATGAGAACTGCAAGAGAGAAATATAGAAAGAAAAAAGAAAAAACTGTAGGAAAATAAAGATTTTTAGAGATGTTTTCCCACTTTATTTTTTTACACAAAGAGAAAGAAAAGGAAAAAGAAAAGGAAAAGGAAAAGGAAACGGAAAAAAAAGGAAAAGGAAAAAGAAAAGGAAAAAAGAAAATTAAATTAAATAAATGAAATGATTGATAGTTTTCCTTATAAAAATTTCAGCCAACTCAAAGTCAAGCTTGCTGCTAGAACCAGTTGGGAATTCTAGTGCAACCTAAGCGTTAACAATATAAATTTCGTATCAACTTTAATCTTTAAGATTTCTTACATCTTATAGATCCCTATAGTTTCTATTCCTTATTCTGGAAACCATTTTAGATCAAAATTTTGAGTAAGTATACCCTATTTCTAACAGTGTTTTTATATATAGGTGTGTTTTTTGTCGCAACTGAAGAGCATGTAGTTAGGGGCAACGAAAGGCGTTCAAGTTGCAAGACCGCTAAGCAACGACAATGGCACCACTGCCACCCATTCACCAACGCCCTCGTAACCAACCCCCGCCCCTTCGAGGGCGGCAAGAAAGGACAATTATGAAGCAAGTTGGTTGGCAGACACTCAAGGAGCGAAGGAGCGAAAAATCCTTGCAGCCGCTGAAAGATTTTGTGCAAATAATTCCAAAGTGGAACGACAATGGCTGTAAAACGGCGACAAGTGCCAGCGAAGGAATAAAAGGGGGTTGGGAAGATTCAAGCAGGACTCACATACTACCCTTCAAAAGGGTATATTTATTTTTAAAAGAATAAATTATAAAAAATTAAGAAATTCATGAATTTAAAATCAGGTAATCTTCTATAATTATTCATAATAATTTTTAATTAAAATAGAAACATCTCCAGGGGCTTATAATCTCTTAAAAAATAATAATACATCTTAAAAATATAAACTTGAGTATCTTAAAAAATGTATTTTATACTTATTTATGTGATTTCAAGTCCCTAATAATATATTTTTATTAGATTTCAGTACTTTTTAAGCAAAGTTTAAATATTTTTTAATAAAAATAACTCACAAAATATAATTACCAAACAATTCTTTTAAAGGGTATTAAGTTAAACTCAAATAAAATATATAAAAACCCCTCGGAATCCTCAGGCCTTGTCTCAACCCATCCGCCTCTCGTCCTTCTCTGTTGATTTTTCTTTTAATTGTTGCGGATTTGCGTTCTGACACATTTGTCAACCTCAACCGTCAAGGAAGAGAACAAAAAAACACTACGAAACAGCAATGGTGGGGCAAAAGGAAGGAAGCCAGGATGAGACATGGTTGGTTTATTATTTATTAGCCTCAGTCCGACCAAATGGGGGAGGGGGGGGGGGGGGGGGGGGGGGGGGGGCGGAAAAGGGGTTTTGATGGAAGAGGAGAGGGCGTAGAAGGACATGTGAGGACATCCGCTGGGATAATAATAAACACCAGGGGACAAAAAGGCGAGAAGAAGACCGCCTCCAGTCAAGTAATTTGTCAACGGGCCAACAACAAAAACAACAGAACTAAGCAACTAAGCCAACACTTAGCGAAAAAAAATAATAAGAAATTAAATTATTAAGGGTATATTTTTGGAATATAAATATATTATTTTGTTTCATAAATTTTGAATAAACTTAAATATAGGTTAGTTTCATCTTTGTTAAAGAATCAAATCTCAATTAAAGATAACTCTGTGTATCGATATTTAAAGCTAAAATCAATAAATAAATCGATACTTTAGCATTACAATATATTTACAAATAAAAATCAATAAGCAAAACATTTTATTTATAAATATGATATTTGAATATATCTAAGTTTACTTAATTTTGGATATAATATCGATAATAATATCGATAAAATCGATATTATTCGATCTTTATATTTTGTTAAGCACTTCCTTTAGTTTAATTTAAGTTTATCTCTGGATTGTTCAATATTAATATTCTTAATTTTTTACCTTTTTATTTATTTTTTCTTGCTGTGTATTACACACATCAGCAGCACCTGTACATGTGTGTGCGTTTCGAGTGACATGTGTCAAAACTGAAAAACTACGCGAATTTGTGTCAAATACCCTTGTCAGCGCGTTTCAAGTGCAATAACATTTTGCCCCAACAACGCTTAACCCCTGACCCTCCTCCTCCAACCCCCACACTTAACCCCTTGTTGCCTGGCTGAGCCATCATAAAGACAAAGATAAATACCGGACAGGTGCGAAAACGAGCTCTGGAGCGTTTCAGTGTGTGTGTGTGTGTGCGAAAAAGATGAGGATTTAAGTTTGGGAGGCGGAAACTGTTGATATAAATCATGAGTCACTGCTTTAAATTAATTATAAAAAATTATTAAAATTAAATTAAAATTGTAAAATATATATAAATGGCATAAGAAGCTGTAAAATTGCTTAAATAATAAATTAAAAAATTAAAAACTCTAGAAATAGCAAAGAATATAGACTAAAACAAGTAGCAGAAAGGCACAAAAAACTGTTGATTGAGGGAGGCCACGGTTTTCAATATATATATTTAAAAAAAAATACATATACGACACATTTTTTCAGATATTAAAGCTCACACTTATCCTTTTCTAGATATAGATTCTATTCCTCCCCTTTAGACGGTTTTTCCCTTTTATTTTGTCATAAAATTGTGATTGTCTTGCAAATAACAAAAATCAAAAACAAGATTTTAAAATTGTTTTATAATTCTTTTCCCTTTGATTTCTTTAAACATTATTTGTAACCATTAACTTGCAGGGAATTCCCAGGACGACCCGCAAGATTGGCCCATGCATGTGTCAGGATATACGTATGAGGATATCCTGAGTCGCCGTTCCACCCTCGAGTTAAACGTCGCCGATTACACACATGGGAGCTGTAAACCGCGTTTTATGACGCTTCTTTTTTTTATGGAACCAACTGTTTTATAGACTCGTCGTCCAAACAAAAAAATAGATCAGCAAAAAAAAATACTTGCGAATTTTGTGAAAATTGCAGTTTTGGCATTCATATTTTTATTAGTGGCTCCCTTTGTTTATGGTGCGAAATGGTATACGAGTGCTTTTGGTGGTTGATTGCCTTTTTTCGGGGGAGATTTATGCCACGAAATATGTTGAAAGTTACTAGGGAAATAATTTAAATGGTTTTTAGAATTAAAGATACTGAATCTATAATATTTAGTTGGAAATAAACAGGGAATATATTATAAATAATGCTTGAGTTTAAACATATGGCAAGATTTTCGATAAAAATGTATACAATTTTAAGGGAAAAATATTTTTAAAGGGTTTTTAAAATTTTAAAAATTATATTTATATTTATACAATACCTTGTATAGTTTTAAAAATAATTTCAATATATTCCTTTAAATATATATTTACATAAAAAAAAATATAAATTACAATTTCAATATTATTAGAATTTATTTTTATATTAATACAACACTTTTAAAAAATTAAAAAATATTTTTTATATTCCCTTTAATATAATTACATTTAAAAATATATATATTTCATTAAAAGAATTTAGTAAAACATATTTAAAGCATTATTAAATTTTTAAAATGAAGTCTAAGCTTTTTAACCCATAATTTATCTTTAAAAATATTTTTTATATCTTACTTATTTCTTTAGTTATAAACTCAAAATAAATAAGACTTAAAGCTCTTTATTAAATATTTCTAAAAACCCCCGTTAAGTCCTCAAACAATTCGATTTTTGCTTTCCCTTCCGCAGCTCAATTGATCCATAAAAAAGTGACTTGAATCGTCAAGAAAAAAAAAATAAAATAAATAAAACGACAAAAAAAAGTGCCAAGCTGTCGGTGCGTGCTAAGCATAGTTAAAGGCCAGGATCCATATTTGTTTTAATGGCCACAGGACATGGATATCAGAGGCAGGCGGCAACTCCGCCGGATGACAATAACCATAAGGGCATCGGGATAATAATAAGCGACTAAGCGAGCGGTTGGGCAACAGATATATCCTTAATAATGGCCCGGAAGCGTCAAGGACAAAAGGAGGAGGTAGGTAAAAGACGGAACGTGCTCGATATTCAATAACCACATGGGCGCAAAAAGGAAGATGGCCAGTGTTGGCAGCACAAATTTTACTAGTTATATTATCAAACTATATTATTAATTTATAAATATATTAACTTATTTATTTAATTTATATATAATTTTTTTTAATTTTATAGCAATATTTTTAAACATATTTGTCTTTTCTCCTGATACCAAAATATTTCCCATTCTAGAAAAATATCCCAGCCGAACAGCACTGTCAAGGACAGTGCTCCTTGCCTCAGGGGCTTGGCTCAATAAAAAATTGAATTGAACATTTCCGGGTGGGACGAAGGGACGAAAAGTTGGCAACGCTTATGGCAACCATGTGGGCAACCGGACAACGGCCCATGACTGACCCATTCAATTAAGCATGAAAAAAAAGTTGTTGGAAAAAAAAATCCAACATTGGCGGCGAACGTGCCCCATGCTATTCCATAAAAAAAAGGACATCACTTAAGGAGAAACTCGGACAGTGGCCGCAACAAAACACGCATCACTTGTCACACATACTTAGCAGACATGGTCGGCTGAGAAGGGGGTCCCCCACTCTCACTCCCATTCCCATTCCCATCCCCAATCCCAATTCGCATTCGCATCCGCATATCCATTGGCAAAAGCCCCGCCCCTGTCATGTCCTGGTGTTGTTATTGAGGTGTAATACAATTTTTTGCCATGATACCCCATAACAATGGCAGCAAAAGGAGAAATGGAGACAAAAGGACCAGTTCCGGCTAACGAATTCGATTTGGAAGGAGGTGAAATATATCAGTTTTTGAAAATTGTTCAGTAAAAATCTAAAAACTTAAAAATAAATTTGCAAATTTTCAATAAAAATTAAAAAAAAAAACTCTTTTTTATCCCAAAAACAAAATGCTAAAGAAGTTTGGTTATAATTTAAAAAAATCATTGCATACTTTTGGGCTTATAAAAAACGAAATACCAAAACCTGTAAAATTGTATTATTAAAAAATAGTAGATCTAAGCTCATAAAATTTAATAAAGAATTTTCTTTAAAACAAAAACTATTAAAAAGATTTCAGATTATAAAGAAAACTCCAATTTACAAAAGATTTCATATATAAAATATTTTATAGCATACTTTTAGACCGCCTTTTATGGGTTTTCAAAATAAAATATTTAAGAATTAATAAAACTTTAAATAAAAAGTAAGCCACACTTTCCCTTTATCAATAACCCAATTTCCAATTTCTGCGCGATATTTCAAAACGGAACAGCTTCAAAAAAACTCAGACACTAACTGAGGAATCGAATCGAAAAGGTTAACGAGTCCTGGGCACATATGGCGGCACTAGTTTACGGGTGAGAAGGAAGGCAAAGGAGGCGACAGGAGGAGGACAACAGGGATCCAATCGTGGACGACGCATAAACTTGCAATTGAGCCAATTTGTAAAAGTGCGGCAAACCCATTAAGATGAGAAGATCCTTGGAGTCGGGAGCCGGGACACCTGCTCCAGCCAACATCCCCCCCACCATCCTTGTCCACATGGTGTCCATTCCGTATACCCGATATGCTAGATATCCCAGATATATATGTATATATAGCAGCCAAAAACGCAACCCCCTCTCGGCCAAAAGGAACTTTTGTTGCGCATCTACTTTGCATTACAAGCGCCCACATTAAAATTAAAATAAAGTTTTCTGGGGGATATACATATTGGTCCTTTTGGTCCTTTTTCTCCTTTTCGTTTTTCTTTCTTTTCTTTTTTTGTTGTATTTTTTTGTTTGTGCAACTACAAAATAAATCTAAAACTCGCACATTTCTGATGGATATGGACACTCAAAGGATACGGGTCGGCCGCAGTTGGCAATTCGCAGTTTTATTTTTTTGCATTTACATCAGCCCACATGCATTATGCATATGTACATACATGCATACTTGGGTACATAAACGGGAATATATATATATGTACATATATCTGGATCTGAAACTGTATAAATGGAAAGGCAAGCCAGTGTCTCTAAGTGTGTGTGTGTGTGTGTGTGTGTGTGCGAGAGGTCCTTGTGATACACTTTCTGGGGGTCAAAATAGGGACTTTTAATGCAATGTATAATGTTTTGGGAGCTTTTTAATACCTTAAAAAAATATATATACATTTTTCTTGAAAATTATAAGAATTGTTTAGACAAAAAATAATTTATAAATAGATATTTATATATAATTTGTATTTATTTTATATTTATTTTTAAAAACAAACCACAAAATAATGAGAAAACTGCCCTAGATTTTTCTTAAAAATTAGATAAAAACTCTTGAAACTTGTAATTATTATTAACTATAAATATATATATATATTTTTTTAGAGAGTATAAAATATAAATAGAGCATTTACTGTAACAACTATTACTTTTTAAACTTAACTTTCACATATTCTTTGTTGAATTTCATGTCCTTTTGCGTTCTTTGTGCTTTCGTTTTTTTTTCCTGAATTCACTTTGGACTTTAAAACAAAGCACAGAAGAAAACAAAACCAAAAAAAATAGGAGGGATAAAAAAAATAAAGTATGCAAAATGTAAAACAAAAAAGGACTCCGGGCACAAAGGATGCAAAGGATACAATAATATCCTTAAGCTACAAATGCAACATGAATTTGTCTTTGCTCAACCGGACTTTTGCTCAACCTTTTTCCCATTTTGTAGCTCTTTCTTCGAGACAACAACAACAAAAAAAAAGAGAATAAATAAATGTACATCCATGCAGGGGGAGGGGGAGCAAGGGGGGTAAAATAAAAAGGATACTCGAACTTTACAAATGCATGCACATTAGAGAGATTTACGTGGGTGTGTATGTGGGAAGTAATCTTATGCGTCGCATGTGAGAGCTTTCCCTGCTATACATATGTGTATGTGTGTATGCACAGATACACCCACGCAAAGCCATCGTCCTTTTGGTCCTCTTTTGCCTTTGCCTTTTGCTTCGACACTTATTTTAATTTATTTCATTTTCATTTATGTACATCGCTTCAAATGTCCCTTTTGCCTGGCTGCCCTGCCCTCCTCCTTGTCTGTGTGTAATTAAATAAAAAACGACATTAAAGCCTCGCATTCCTCCACAAGCTTTTATTTTAATTGCCCCAAAAAGTAGGAGACGCACAGTCGATCATTCGTCCTTGCAGATCAGCAGCAGTTCCAAGGAGCAACGATCTTGTGGTAGTGATCCTTGGGCTGTGAAATATATCGAAAAAGGCAAGCGAATCTGTGGGGTAATTATTTAGATTAATTAATAAAGATAATCAAAGGTTTAATTGTGTACAAATAAGACAGTTTATAAATGCTTAAGTATTATTTAAAGAAGGAATAAATCAGTAAATTAATTTTTAGACATACTTTTCATATTCATCTGAAACCCCTTGATGGTTTTCAGATCTAAATTTGACTTTACTACTATTTATTTTATTTATTTAATTTGTTTTAAAGCTTTTTTAAAATTGTTAATTAAACTGTCTTAAATTATTTAAATTAAAAAAAGAGTTGTATTAAAGCAAAAGTAAAGTTAGTTCCGATAAAGAAAAAATAAAAATCAAATTATTAAATTGTTTATATTAATAATATCATAAAAAAAAGAAAAAGGGTTAAGATAAATTAAAAAAAATTGTATTAAAACAAAATGGTAAAGTTATTTCTGAAAAAAAAAATAATTATTAAAAATTGTTTAAATTAAAACAAAATTATTAAAGCAAAATTCTGATAAAACAAAAATAAACTAAAAATCAAATTATTAAATTGTTTAAATTAAAAATATTATTGAAAAAGCAAAAGTAAAGTTGGTAAAGTTATTTTTGATAAAATAAAATAGAAAATCAAATTTGGTCTGGTTTAATAAAAAAAAAAACATTATTAATGCCAAATGGTAAAGTTATTTCTGATAAAAAAAAATATTGAAATTATTGGCTATCCAATGGAAATTATTTTATTTATTTAAATGCTGGTCTGAGCAAACAATAAGGTTTTTTCGTAAAAAAAACACCGGAAACGACACCGTTGCCAGATATCGCGCTAAAATTTAAATGTATACCAGCGTTGCCGGACTAGGCTCGAGCGCAAGGAGCTGCCAGACTAGATGACTTTAAGTCTAGCGTTGCCAGCTGGGTGTATAATAATAAGTATAATTAATATTCCAACATTTGGCCCACATTTTCAGTTATAAAGTAGTTTTGAAATGTAGAATAAAATAAAATAAAATTTTTTAAATAAAAATTCACTGGGATTTTTTAGGGATTTTCCTAGGGATTTTTTAGGTGGCAAGCCAAAATGGCATCTGGCAACACTGCACAGCTCTAACATACGGAAAAAAAAGAAAAATAATTAATTGCCTGGGCCAAACGGAGAATTCCAAAGAAGAACGCAACCGAAACGCCAATTCGATACGCCTGATGCCGACCCGCTGACGTCTGTCGTCCGACAGCAGTTGAGGTGGTGCCCGTCGCCAAACGCCGCAGCGGTGGAACGCCGGAGAGGATGTGATATGCGCACTGCCCACCGTTGGAATCTCCATCTCCATCTGTTGGTCGATATAAGCTCGTGCCCCCTCGTTTTCGTCTCTGTCTCCGTCTCCGTCTCGTCCTTGCCCGCGTCCTCGTCCTCGTTTTCGTCCTGGTCCTCGTCTCTATCGCCCCCCTCCCACTGGCCACCTTTTAGGGCTCCCTCCCTCCCCGCTCCCTCTTCGTTGATTCCCCTGGCAAGCTGGAGGGGAAGTGAAGTGTCGGATGCAAAGACGCAGTTAACCCGAGATTCTGGACAGCAACCTGAAGACGAAGCCAAAATCTGGCAAGGAACATGAAGCTCGGTAATTACTGGAAGACAACCCGAAACTTGGAAGTCTAGGGAATGCGAATATAGCCTGGAAACTGGAAAATAATTTGGAAAAAACGTCCTGGAAAGAAACCACTGAAGAAGCTAAAATAAGGAGCCCCTTGAAGTCTGGAATCTTTGCCAGGAGAATCGAAAAAGGAACCCCAGTATTTTTTGAAACCTCCCCAAAGCCGGCGCATCAGGATCTCTCTGAGATCTCTCAGGGAAATGGCCACTGCATCGCTGGACGCACTGCAGGCAACCTATGTGGATTTCAGCGAAATAACGCTACGCGAGGTAGAAAAATAACCCAAATTTTCTAATTTTGATAATATTTCATCTTACTCTTGTGTTTCTTCCTCGCAGAAAGTCGGCCATGGATCGTATGGGGTTGTCTGCAAGGCTGTCTGGCGCGATAAGCTGGTGGCCGTCAAGGAGTTCTTCGCCAGCGCCGAGCAAAAGGACATCGAGAAGGAGGTGAAGCAGCTGTCGCGGGTGAAGCATGCCAATATCATTGCCCTCCATGGCATCTCATCGTACCAGCAGGCCACCTATTTGATCATGGAGTACGCCGAGGGCGGTTCCCTGCACAATTTCCTCCATGGCAAGGTGAAGCCGGCGTATTCGCTGGCCCATGCCATGAGCTGGGCGCGCCAGTGTGCCGAGGTAGGTCCTCCTCGCCCAGTTTGATAAACAAAGTTTCCACACTTGAAATAAGCGAAAAACAATAATTGAGATAAGGGTGTTTGGGTTCTATATTTTAACTTATTTGATTAGCTTTTTATACCCTTGCTGGGTTTTATAATTTTAGTCAGAAGTTTGCAAAGCAGTAAAAGAAGCATTTTCTGCCCTACTAAGTATTATATTTTTGATCAGCATCAACAGCCGAGTCAATCTAGCCAAACTAGTCCCTCAGTTCTAAAGCTATGTTAGTGAAACTTTGCATATAGTCTTCTGAATACTCTCACTGCTATATATGTTGGAACAGGCCGGACCGAAGGACTATATCATATAGCTGCCATAGAAATGATCGTCAAATTTTTAGAAAACAAAAATATATTTTTTTTGTTTTTTTTTTAATATATTTTCATAATTTTTGAGATGTGACTACTGTTTATTATTATAGAATTTTGTGTTAAATTTTATGAAAATTGGATGACTATATCATATAGCTGCCATACGAACAATCGGGAAATTTAAAAAAAAAATTTATAACTTGACTGTTTTTCAACGTATTTTGGTTTACTTTGAGATATGAGCTTTTCTTATTATTTCAGAATTTTGGTATAAATTTCATGAAAATCAAACGACTATATCATATAGATGCCATATGAACTATCGGGAAATTAATAGAAAAAAATTATAACTTGGTTGGTTTTCATTACAATTTCATCATTTTTGGGATATGGACATTTCTTATTACTCTAGAATTTTGTGTTAAATTTTATGAAAATCGGTAGACTATATCATATAGCTGCCATAGGAACAATCGGTAGATGTAGAGAAAAATGTAAAACTGGGAATGTAAAACTGTAAATGTCAAACTATAAATCTAGGTAAATGTAATGAAAATTAATATTACTTTATATTTTATACAATTATGTAAAATATATATATATATATATTATAATAATTTCCCTATTTTCAGGGCCTGGCCTACCTGCATGCCATGACGCCCAAGCCTCTGATCCATCGCGATGTCAAGCCCCTGAATTTGCTGCTTACCAACAAGGGACGGAATCTGAAGATCTGCGACTTTGGCACTGTGGCCGACAAGTCCACCATGATGACCAACAATCGTGGCAGTGCCGCTTGGATGGCCCCCGAGGTAGTGCATTCATATATTCATACATATGTGTATATTCATATATTGATAAACCCCTGCAGGTCTTTGAGGGCTCCAAGTACACGGAAAAGTGTGACATCTTCAGCTGGGCCATTGTCCTCTGGGAGGTTCTCTCCCGCAAGCAGCCCTTCAAGGGCATTGACAATGCCTACACCATACAGTGGAAGATCTACAAGGGTAAGGATACAACTAGTCTACACAAAAATAAGCACTACTCAATGTTTCCTATAAATTCCTTCGTTAGGCGAACGTCCGCCCTTGCTTACAACCTGTCCTAAGCGCATTGAGGACCTAATGACAGCCTGCTGGAAAACGGCGCCCGAGGATCGACCCTCGATGCAGTACATAGTGGGGGTTATGCATGAAATAGTCAAGGATTATCCGGGGGCGGATAAGGCTCTGGAATATATGTTTGTGAATCAACAGGTGAATGTTATTTCTTAGCATTTTATGGCCTTAAATTGTAATCTTTTACTCTATCTCAAAAAACAGATCATCACCAAAGAGAGCGATGGCACGGTGGCCGCTCAATCGGACAGCCTCAGTTCGCTGGAGGAGGATGAGGGGGAGCCGAGTCCCTCTTCCACACAGTTAACACCGACAACGGCGGCCAATGCCAATGTGAATGCAAAAGCAATATTAACAACGGAAACAACGACAACAACAACAACAACAACTAGCTCAATGACCGAAAATACCTCATCAGCAGCCTCATCATCATCCACATCGGCGGACATAACGCCAACCAATTCGGGGCAACTTGACAATAATTCGCTATTCCATATGAGCAGCAATCGATGGGACGCGATACCCGAGGAGGAGAGCAACGAGAGCCGCAACGATAGCTTCAATCTAACCTCATCGGCGGAGGCCACCCAGCGCCTGGAGACAATACGCAATGGCATGATCCAGATGGCCTGTACGCCCATGGAGCAGCTCACATTGGATGTGGAGGCGGTATGTTTGAATTGTTTATTAAATTTTTAATAAATTTAAAAACTGCCTCAAAGTTTCTGCAGAAAGTATGCTAAGATTTCTTAAAACCAGAAATTCTATATGAAATTCAATTTTAAATTTTCAATTGAATTTTCTATAAATTAAAATTAAAATTAGTTATTGATTAGCTATTTTGTTTACAGATTTAACATTTATTTATATAAATTTGTCTGATTTATTGTGCTTTTTAGAATGGCTTCGATCTAAGTCGCAGCGAAAGCAGCAGCAGCAGTACGCACGGTGAGTTTTCCTTGAATTTTCTTTATAGAATTTTCTTTATATTGATTTTAAATTAATATTGCTAAATTTTAATTCAGAAAGAAATATATATGTTTTTAAATAATTTAATATATTGAATAATTAAAATAATTAATAAAGGTATTATTCTAAAAAAAAGATTTATTAAGATTTATTTTTTATGATATATATTAATTATTTAATATTAATTTAATTAAAAATATATATACAGTTTAATAATTAAATTAAATAATTAAAATCTCAGTAATTTTTATTCTTAAAAATTATTATTTTTTAAGCTAATAGAAATAGGCTATTGCCATTAATTTAAGATTTATAAATAAGGAATATATTTATTTAATCTCATTGAATATTTATTATTTACCTTATAATATTTAAGATATTTTCCATTTATATTTAAATATTTTTTTGTAAAATAATACAAAAAAAAAACTTTTAATTTTCTTTAAAAATTATTTTTTAACTAATAGAAAGAGGCATTCATTGACTTTAAAAAATTGTTAAACTGACAAAATTAAAATTTAAACATATTCCGTTTACTTTACGAATTATCAAGGAACCCAATTAACGAGGTATCCTATAGGTCTAGCATACTTATAACGCACATATTTCAGACAACTTACGTAATCCCCATGGCTTGACGCATTCTGTCTGTCTTCTGGCTCTCGCGGCACGGCACGACAGCTGTTGCATGTTGGCCTTTCGGCCAACGCAGGTGACGCATTTTCCTCGAGTGTAAACAATGCACTCACCGCCGTCTCCCGTCTCCCGTCTCCCTCGGAACCATAGCCCCCGTCTCTGTCGCTTCGGCAATGTTCTCGGTTAATTAGCCGCCGCGGTGTTTTTGTGCATATTATTTAATGCAGGAATCTTTTTTTTTTTTTTTTGAGCATTATTCAATTGTCAAATGCATAAATTATAAATATTTAGTGCGCTCATTCGGAGGATGTCAAAGATTTTGCTATCCTTTAAAATTTATATTATACTTAGGAAATATTTTTTCTATAATTTCTAGAGTATTGTTACTTTATCACCCATTTTATTTGTGATACTTCTTGGTTGTTTTGCTCCTTAAATCGATATACCCTCTGAGTAAGTCCAGGGTATCGGAGCACCAAATAGTTGCACAAAATCTAGCTGCACAATTAAATAATTTGTAATTTGTTGGCTCTAGCCTGGCAATTTCGGGACAGATTTATAGGCAAAGGCATGCTCCGTCGATGCCCAGCAACCATAAACAACAAACACCCCGAAATTTTGGGTTGAGGGAGGGGCAACAGGGAAACGGGGATATACACCAAAAATATTGAAATATTCAAAAATATTTAAATAAATTTATATTATTTTGATTTGAAAATTTGATAAAATATTCTAGTTTTAAAAATGCTTTAGCAATTACAAAAATAAAATTTCTATATCGTTTTGAGGAAAAAATTCCACTTTAAAACGTTTAATAAATTGAATTTTTAAATAAAAAAATTATTTTTTTATTTTTAAAATGAAATAATTAATCCTTTCAAATGGCAAATTAATCTCATATTTAATAAATATTTTTAGAAATTATATTTTCATTTTAAATTAACTTGTAAAATTACAAAAACAAAACAAAATCGTTTTAGGGAAAAGAATTCCGCTTTTTAAATTGTTTTTTTTATTGAAATTAAATAGTAAATAATACTTTAAAATAGTAAATTAATTGTATATTTATTGAATATTTTTAGAAAAATATAAATATTTATTTTAAAATAACTTGTAAAAGTTGAAAAACAAAACAAACAATTTTTAAAAAGGTAATAGATTATACATTTTGTTTTTCAAAAATTGTTTTCAAAGAGTTTTTTATTTAGCATAATTTAATAATAATAATTCTTAACGACTTTACAATCGAAGTTTACTCCACTTCCGGATATATTATCTCTAATACCCTCGAGATACTATCTATCAAATTGATACGATAAGCTTTAAAAGTGATTTTTCCATAGATTAGATATCATAGATTTTAGATAATGCTATTGATTTTCTTTCGGTGTAGTGGGGAACGCACACATGATGATGATGCGCACTGCCTCGGGACTCAGAACAGCAGTCGCAGAAAACATGATTCACCCGGCAATAATCTCACTTTTATTTTGATTTCGTCTATATGGCGCACACACCCGACCACACTTATATATATATAGATCGCTCATCTATATAGCGGATATATGTATGCACCGATCTGTATATTCGGGATGAAGCTAGTGGGCAAATCTCATTTGGCTCTCGGTTGGCACAGACAGACAGAGGCACCGAGAGATCCCACCACTTACATATCCCCCGGATAGCCTCATAGAATAGATCACACATTATATACGCACAGTATTTATGTCTGTAAGTATCCCATGTTTAGTAAATGCATCCTCGGGCCAAGTCACTATACCCGAAAGTGCTCTCTCTCTCTCTCTGAGAGTACCACCGGCTGCACCGAACGGTGAAAATGATTCCGCCCCAACACCACCCAGTTTCCCTTCTTCTCTTCTCCTTTGCCCTCTGAGATTTCCCAATTGCAGATGCCAACTGCATTAATCACCGCGTTCGATCAATGTTCATCTTGGGCCCGCAATGAATTTCAATGAATCTGCCTGTATCTGAATTCGAATCTTCATTGCCTTTTGGTTCGTCATGGAATTGGTGGGTGGCTAAGATGTAGTAGATGTCTGTTTATCAGGGGATCTCGATCGAAGGCAGTACCACCTTTTAGTGGCTCTTTAGACAGGGTGTTATAGTTTTCAGTGATACATTTTATTACGTATATTATATATTTATTTATGATTTTTAAAAGCGCCCTAAAATTATCCTTAAGAATATATACGTACATATGTATATGTACATATAGTTTTTATTTAGAATTTGTATTTCCTTATGATTATCCATATATCTACAATATCATATCGAAAATATTTTAAAGTTTTGTATATCGAATTCTTAAATATCGAATAATATCGCCTTTGTTAGTAAATTGATATTTTTGAAAAGAATTCGAAAAATTAAATATTATTTTGCAATTTTATATTAATCCAATAAATCAAAGAGAGTATTGAATATAGAAATATAGATATATAAAAATTAACAAAATATACAACTATAGAAATATTGAAATATAGAAATTTAGGAATTACAGAAATATAGGAATATTCAAATATTCAAAAATATAGAAATATATAAAAATATATAAAAATATTAAAAAAAAACCATATATCGTAACATTAAAAGATCGATTATTTATCGATTCTTTCAAATATTTCGATAAATCTAGTGCCAACCGAAAACTAGGGTAACGATCAAAAAGAGGCTTCTTCGTCCTTTAAATACCCAAATTCTTGATCTTTGCATCTCCCGCCAAACTGATTTAGAGACTAGATCCCAGAAATCTTCTTCTTCTATTCGAATTACATTAGTTTTGGTTTATGAAATGTATGAAAATAGAGGCCCCCCCCAGATAGAGGCTTCTCGGTTAATTCATTTAATGACTCACCACATTGACTGGCGGCTGCCTTTAACCCCTTGTGGCTCGTTCCCTGTGGCAATTACTCGAGAGGCAGACAATGAAACCACTTGCCCGAGACATATCCCTGGGATCTGCTGTGCTACGCTGGGCTGGGGCTGGGCGTTTTCCACCCCGCCAAGAGTTGGGAATGATGCCACAGATTTTCTCTGTGCCGCGTCATCAGTGCCAGCGAATGCGAATGGACCGGCCTCTCGGTCCACCCCGATCCCGATATATAAAAAATATGTACAACCATATATACTTATATATATATATATGTGTAAATATGTAAATATATTCAACCGATCTTGCCACGTCTGCGAAGCGTTTAGAAGAAGGCAATCCCCGATCCGGCACGGCGCGAGAATTGGCGCGTTTGTTTGATTTTTCTGGTGGATGTGGATGTCTCGGCTTTGGCCTCAGTCTGCGTCCGAGAGCCGTGCGATATTGAGTGCTCCGCGAGATGTTCCGGAACCGTCGGAATCATCGTCCGCATCATCGCAACACCGCGAAACTTTGTCGAACCGAGCGGCCCGTTGCCGGTTCCCTTGCTGAAAACCCTCGAATAGAGAAAACCCATTCGTAATACAAGTGAAATTTCCACAAATCGCTTTTACTATTTGTTTGCGGTTTGTTTTCCCCGAATAAAAAACATACAAAAACAAAAGAAAACCAAGAGTGTTCTGTGGAAATCAACAAGCTGAAGGCTACAATTGTATGTGCGGAAAGGAAAACACGTCATCGCAAGAAAAACAGAAACAGAGGCGGAAAATCAAGAAAAGCGGGTAGCACTGTGATCTCTTCTCTGTGTTTTTTGGGAGGGAAAAACAATGTGAAGGATTTTGCACACACGCTCTCCCCTCTCTCTGGCAAATAGCGTGTACAGCATTTAGTGCCCTATAGAAAATCGGGGAAATGATATAGCCGAAAGGCTAAACACTAATCCCTCGGCTAATAGTTCGTTTGGAGGAGGAGAAGTAGCCAAGATGTGCGATACTCGCGCCCTTATCAACACCAAACAGACCAATGATCTGCACAGTTGTTGGATTATATACAGTAGGTTTTAACAATAGAGTTGGGTTTTTTAACTAAATTTATAAAAAAAAAAAATCAATTAAGCTTGCATAGGATAAGGGATATAGGTTAAGGAAATAAAATAGGAATTAAAATTTAAATTTAAATCCCAGCTTTTAGTATTCAAAATAATATTAAAAAAGCCTTATAAATCTTAACATATTGAACTTCTCAATAGATATTATGTTTTAGTTAAGAAATCATTTGGTTCTCAAGATATAACAATGGTTTAATAGTTGTTAATTATTTTCTAATAATTTTATAACTAATAAAATCTTTAAAAACTCCTTGAATATCTTAAATAATGTATTTTTAAATGGAAAATTACAAGGAACTTTGGTAGTTCAATTATAAAAAAAATAGTACCCCATAGCTATTAATTGGTTACTATTTTATTTTTTTTTTTTAATAAGTAAAGTACTATATATTACCCATTAAACCATTTTGTGTTTAGACAGCATTACTCATTTGAATTTTAGAACAAAGCAACAATTTTATGAACCATTTTCCACACTGTGTGGAAATATCATTCAAGCAAATTATTTTATTTGACTTTCAATGACTTGTGAAATTTTATAAAGATTTTATAGATATTATATATCAATATATAGTGAATTGTTTTGCAAATAAAATTAATAATTCTTTGCACTTTTCACATTTACAGCCAAGAGCGATGGCCGCGAGCGACTCACGGTGACGGACACCAAGCCGGTGATCATGACCACCACGGATCTGACCAATAATAACAACCACAACAGCAACAACAACAACAGTCAGGCGGTCCTCTCAAATGGTTTACTTAGCCACGTCATAAATGGTGATCAGGATCAGGATCAGGGCATTATCAACTCCCTAGACATGGCCGTAGTGGATGGCGATACCACGGATGCCGATGAGGATGAAAACGACGGCACCGAACAGTCACTGGCCGAGATTCTTGATCCTGAGCTGCAGCCGGAGCCGCCCATTCCAAACAATGCCGAGTCGCAGCTGATCTATCGGGAGCACCGGCACATGGCCAAGGAGTACCTCAGTGTGGATACGAATCTGTATTATGCGCAGGACTTCAAGGACAAGCTGATCCTTCAGATGGATCGCGCAGAGCGCGAACAAAAGCAGGAGCTGCTGCGCAAGATCAAAGATAAGGTGAGACATCAAAATTATTATTAAATTATTTTTACTGATTCATTCAATTTCCAGGAGGGCCTGCAGAGTCTGTACAACAATCTGCAGCAGCAATGGGAGAAGCTGCCCGCCTCGCGGCAACTTCAGGCCGGCCATCATCCGCATCCTCACCCTCACCCCCACCCTCATCCCCATCCACACGGAGGACATCCCCATCCCCATCCTCATCCCCATCCGCATCCGCATCATCTTCCCCATCTGCACAGCCAGCAGGAGGAGTTGGTTGGTGGATCGGCACAAACCGGTGGCACCGCCGATTCCGTGGAGAATGACGGATGGGTGGTCATCCAGCCGCACACCAATGCGTAGTCATCTCTTCTGCCGGATCTTCCGACTCTCTATGTTTGAGTTTAGGCTATCTGTAATCTGTAATCCCCTACCTGTAACTGTATCTCTAGCCATAGCAGCGCGTTTATCGTTTTATCTTTTTTTTATATAAGTTAAGTTTAAGCGTTTCAAGTCCGCATGTGTTTTCGTTTTATGTTAGCAGACAGACAAACACCATATTTTTTTTCGAAAACAAACTTAATTTAGGTTTTTAACTGTACGATGAAGCTTATATATTATATTTAACGTATACTTGTGTGTATCTGTCCGAGGAAGCTGACAAGAGTAGACCAAAAAAATATAAAAACTATCGAAAGCAACGACAAAAAAAAGGAAACTGGAGCATTTTGATTTCTCTGTTAAAAAAAATACAAAAATAGGAACAAAGGGGAGCTGCAAATAAATCTATTTTTTAGTGGATCGATTTTATTCTATAAAATTTAATTCTATAAAATCGAGAAAAAAAATAATTAAAATTAATCGATTATTATATATAGGAAATAATTAAAATTATAAATCGATTATAATCGAAAACGGAAATAATTTAAATTATAAATCGATTATAATCGAAAACGGAAAAAATTTAAATTATAAATCGATTAAAATCGAGAACAAAAATAATATAAATTATAAATCAATTAAAATCGAAAACAAAAATAATTTAAATTATAAATCGATTAAAATCGAGAACAAAAATTATTTAAATTATAAATCAATTAAAATCGAAAAGGGAAATAATTTAAATTATATATCGATAATAATCGAAAAACGGGAAATTTTCAAATTATAAATCCATTACTAACATAGATTTCTAATTTGAATGTTCTTTACAAAATTTGTCCGATAATCATTATTTACGGTCCCTGAAATAAATCGATTTTAAATCGATTAACATGATTGATTTTCTGTGTCTAGTTGGTTCTTCCCAGCAGACAAAGATCGGACATAGTGCGTATCGTTTATGAGCCTCAAACGGACGTTTTGTCCGCTTTCGTCCGCAAAAGTATCGTTTTCCATATTATAAACAAACGTTTTTGTCTGCTGGGTTATTTTACAATACCACACCAAACACATCTCTTTAAATTTTCATAAAAACACAACATGAATTTCAAGCAGTAACCAATTTTTTATTAATTTCATTGTTGCTGTGGCCGATTATCTAGAGATTCAGTGAGAAATACAAAATTCACACCATTCATTCTGTATTATATTCGATCTATATTTAGGATTTTACATTTTACAAAGTAGAAACGAAGCCTTCGCTGGTCGTCTAGGGTCTAAACAGTTTTTGTGGCCGTGTGTGTGTGCTTGGCACAATCATTCGACACAACGCAAAATTTCGCATGTAGTCTTTAAGCTAGCTAACAATACAACTACAGTTTATCGCATATAAAAATATTCGATTATCTACTACAATTAGTAATTGGTAATTACAAACAAAATTTTGAGTTGAGTATCGGTAAATTCGTTGGGGAGGGGACGGACGGATGGATGAGCGAGTGGAGGAGGATGCAGGAATCAGGTGCCACCGCACATGGGCACGTAGATGGCGGCGCAGGTGGATTCCCAAACGGCGTTCGGCGTATCCCACGAGTCCTTGCGATGCCACCAGTCCTTGTTGTCCAGATCATAGGCCATTGTCTCTGAACTGGCCCGATCAATTGACTCTGTGGAGTCCAATCCGCCCACAAAAAATATGGTCCGATTCATCACAGTCACGCCCGAGTAGAATTTCGGTGCCGGTATCTGGGTCTCCACGCTCCACGCATTGCTCTCGATGTCATACGCATAGATGTGCTGCACCAGCACCCGCGACTCGGTCAGACTCTCGTGCCAGCCGCCGCAGGCATAGATGCGATTATCGATCGCCACCAGGACGTGGTCACAGCAGGGCGTCGGCATCGGTGCCAGCTCCTGCCAGTGCTCTGTCGTTGTGTCGAAGCACCACATGCTCGCCAGAATGTCGGCCAGGTAAATGCCACCGGATATGTACAGTTTATCGCCCACAACGACGCCGGCATGTTGGCTGCGATTCTCCTGCAAACTGGGCATAAATGTCCACACATTCCGGGCAATATCGTAGCGTTCAACATTGGAGATTCTGCGCATTGCCTCCTCGGAGTAATCATCGTACTCCACAATGCCACCCACCGCATACAGGTACTGCTTGCCCACGGCATTGAGGGAGAATCGACAGCGATCCAGTTGAATGGGAGCAATCGTCACCCAGGAGTTTCTCAGGGGACAGTAGCAGAAGCCAAAGGGATGGATGTACTCCTTGAGGCAAACGTCGTAGGCGCCGCCCACAATAAAGAGCTCGTTGTTCAGAACGGCAGTGCCAAAGTTGCCTGGAATTAAAAGATATGTAATAAGATCATACTACAAAACGTGTAGCACTTTGGGAAGCTTTAACCAGGCACTCTTTGGCCTTGAATCCCCCTTAACCTACTACTCCTACTCACATTGATCGATGTGCGGTATTGAGGTCAACTCGTACCACTTCATTTTGGTGGGCGAAAAGCACATTATCACATTGGTCAGTCCCTTCCACCCAAAGCCGCCGATCTTCAGCAGGCTAAGCTCCATGCCCCGCATATTCGTCGGCCTCTGTGGCAGTGATGTGTCCTCCAGGGGTATCTCGCCCCTTAGCAGCATCCTCAGATACTCGTGCTTCATCCGGCTGTAGTAGTCAGTGGGCATTTCCAGTCGTTTTCCCTCCTCCAGGGAGCAATTCAGCAGCCTCAAACCATCCAGGGACTTGTAGCTAATGTGTGACCAGTTGATCAAGTGCAGCAAATCCCACACCGCACTCTCGGCCACCTGCTGATCCAGGCAATAGCTGCAAACCAGACGCACTAGCTCCTGTTCGGTCACATCAATGGGGTAATTGCTGGACAGGATAAACTGCAGTTGATCCACTTTGAGATCCTTAAAGTCCGGCGTCGCGGAAAACTCTTCGAAGTGAGCGCATATATAGCGGTAGGCACGCTCCGATAGGGCCATTTGTCCATAGATTTCGGCCATGCCGGCAATGGCCAGGCAATTATCCATCTCAATTTCGGTCTCCAGGAAGCAGGTACATCTCTCAATAACCTCGCGCACCTGGACATGCGTGGACGCGGCCAGGATCTCCTCGATATTGTCGGAATTCAGTTCCAGCAGGGATGTGTATATGTAGTCGATGATGGCGCTCATTGCCCGCGCCGTGATGCCGTAGAGGTTGATCTCCTCCTGGCGCGACTCGATCATGGCACAGTCGGCGAACATGGCGCAAAAATAATCACTGCTGGCAGCAAGGACAACGCGATGGGCCTGCAAAAGGTTGAATTAATTTTAAAATACATTTTTTTTTAGGGCATAGAATAAAATTAATAATACTTTTTATTGGCGTTTTTATTTTTTACATTTTTTCCCGTTTTTCTTTTTTATCAAAATTTAAAATTAAAATCTTGATTTTTTACTACAAAAATCAAGTTAATTAGTTAAATAAAAAATAAAAAAATATTTTAATTAAAAAAAACTCGCTGTGAGTACCTGCAGAATTTGTTAAAAAAAAGTTTTGTTTCAAATTTCAAACCGATTGGTTGAGTAGATTTTGAGTTATCATGTACACCGAGATTTTGAAAATAGCATTTTTGAGGATTGCGCTTTTTAAACATTGCAATTTTGCTTTTATCGATGTAAAACTTGGACAAAATATGCTTAAGATATTCAGGATCTCAAATTAAAAACAAAAAAAATTTACGAACAAAAATTAAATACCTTATCCCCCCCCCCCTTAATTGATGACTAATATAATTTTGAAATGTTTCCTTTTGAAATATCGGGCCTACTCTTGATATAAATATATTTCTGGGAATTCCTAATTATATATATAACGGCAGAAACAAATGCGTCATTGCCAAAACAAATTAATTTTCGATTTTTTGTTGTTGTTTTTTTGTTATATTTGCTTTTGTTTGTATTTAGTTTAGCAAGAGAAAGTGAAGATGAGCTTTTTTGGTGTCTGTGATTATCACGTCGCCTTCCGCTTTAACTTTAGTGTTGCTTTTTATTTAAATGAATTATATTATATACTTTGAATAATATTTAAAAAAAAAAAAGTGGAGATATTTTATTAATGATAAAAGTAATATAAATATTTTTTATTAAGTTTTAGTGCGGTTTATGCGGTTTCTTATAATGATAAGCATTTATACAAAACCAGAATACTTGTAGTATTTTGGTTAAAATTTAAATAAAAATGTTGTATAATATATATATAATCAATAGAAGTTATAGAAACCTCATAAACTTGGTATAATGCCCAAATAAACAATAACAAACGAAACCAATCAGATTTTTGTACGTTTCCAATTGGAATACACTTCAAATGTCACAGAAAAACTCTTGTAGCCCCATTGTTTCTTTAGATAATCTAGAGAAACTCAATATAGGGACACTTTCCCTACCTTGAAACGATGATCCTCGACAATCAGTGTGACATCCGTAAGCTTATCCTCCGTCCGGAGTTTGTTCAATCCCCGCAAGAGATTCTCCTCGTCGCTGTTCGCGGTCTGCGTCGCCGTAGCCGTCGCTGCCGGCGCAACAGCTGGCGTCGCTGCCGTGGCAGACATGATGTATAAAGATTACCGATCCTCTGCTGATCCGAGGAGAGCCTCAAGGTTGGGGAATCCGCCAGATAAGACCGATTGAACTCGGAATTCCGATGGCTGATAGCGCGCACGGAGGACGGGAGAGGGGGTGACGGGCAACGGGTGTCGGGTGTCGGGGAGAGGTGGACGCGGACGCAGTGCGAGCGAGAGCGCAGCACTTTAATTTTAACACTCGCGGCCAGTGGTTAACTGGAATACAAATAAATTGTGAGTTTCAAGCAACCACCCACTTTCCTTTTCTATTTTTTAGGCAAGACTCAAAAACCATGGCCTCCTTGCCTGCGAGTTTTTAGGCCGTTTTCAGCGACTCGAACAAAACACACTATTGGCAGTAATATTAGTAAATGGCTTTTTGTTGTTATGTTTAGTGCTGGCAAACAGTGTGGCCAGGCGGAATTCGGCCAAGAGTCGATTGGTATGCCGATAAAAAACGGTTTGAGTCCTAATAACAAACTTTTATGGTGACAATAGCCAAGCTGGCCACCAATTGGGTAAACGCTTAGCCAAGTTCCAAACCGTCATAGGCCATAAAACGCGAAAATGAGACCAAACAAATGGTGTCTACAAAATATTTTCTGCCAAGCCGCGCCCGGTCACTCTGCTCGCGACATCGAAGCAAGAAAATCGAGTGGAAAGCGGAGAGAGAGAAGTAAAACAAAAAAGCAAAAAAAACAGCGAACCTGCACACATTTAAATTAATTAAATGCCTAAATGCTGCAACCGAACGCGTGTGCCAGTGCGAAATTAGTTGGAATCTACAAATCAACGTAATACCCGCAAAAGTGTCGCGTGAATTTTTTTCTTGTGAAAGGAAAAGGCAAAGTGTTAAAAAAAGTGCGTCCACAAAAAAAGAAACTAAAAGAAAGAGATAAAGGAAGCCAAAAGAGCGGTGGCAGGCAAAAACAAAAAAAAATTCAATAAATAAAACAAACATATAGTTCAATATAATTTTTAAAGTACTATTTGGTTGCGTTTTTTACGGTTTTTTTTTGTTTCTGGACTTTGTGGTTGCCGCCAGAACAGCAACAACAACAGAAGCAGACGAAGCAACATCAAGAAGTGGAAGATGGGCGAGAAGCAGCGGCAACTACAACAACAAATGCAACGTGAAAGAAATGGAAATTTTTGTTGTTTTTATTATGTTTTTGCAAATGCAATCATGTTTGAAATTGTCGCTTTGTTGTCTTCTCACTCTGTCCCCCTAGCCCTGTCTTCTCGCCGTACTGCTGTCTCTTTCCTGCGCTACAACCTTTAAGAGCAGGAAGAAGAGGCAAAGCAATTACGAAAGGAAAGAAAAGAAGCTGCAAAGACTCATGTGCGTGTGTGTAGGTGTGTGTTTTTTGAGTGCCCGAGTGTTTGTGTGTGAGAGCGCGCCACATGAGGAAATTGGCAGCAGCGGCGCTGACGGCGACGTCAGCAGCGGCAGCGCGTAGTTACCAAAATATCAAAATTGTACTAGCAAAACAAAAAAGAAACCAGCCGAAAAATTAATCCGCAAGAAAACCGTAAAAACAGTCAAGGTCAAAATGAAAGAACCAAAAATATAGTTTACTTTAAAATTATGTAATATATCGGATTTATTTAATTTTTCACTTCTTACAAAAATATACAGAAAATGGTACATTGATATTCATAGATCTCTACTAATTATTCTACTTGATGAATTTTTGGTGCTATAAAATCGGCATTAACTTTTTATTATTTTTGTTTATTTTGATATAGTTTTTTATTTCATTTGTCCTGCCACTGACTCACGTTTCGCTGATAAGAAGAGAAAAAGTAGTAGTACAAGGAGAATAACGAAACAAGAGTAGGAGAAAAAGGATTGCGGAATTTCCTATAATAAACAAGAACAAACAAATATTTCCCTTATCAGCTAATTTTTAACGTTTCTGTGTTCTTCGTGCGTGTTCCTCTTTAGTTTGCAAGAACAGCTACAATGACAACAACAAAGATGTGCAACAAAATAATAAATCCAGAAATATAATTTTAAAAAACTAAATAAGCGAAGGAAAGCTACAAGAAGTATACGAATTTAATTGCTGCTTTTTGGTAAGTTAATTCCAGTGTATTTGTAATTTTATTTGTTGTAAATCTAAACAAGAAAACAATTGAGAAAGATTAAGAAAAGGAAGTGAACGAAAACAGAAAAGGAAGAAGAAGCAGCAGCGCTATGTCTCTTTCGTCGTCTTCCTTTTGCTCTCTCTTTATTGGTCCTTCTCTCGGCTCCCTCCTTTTTGACGGCTTCTGCCATTTCCCGTTGTTCGCCAGCAGCGAAAGTTGTCTTCCTGCCTTTTAGTCTCTTTTAGTTTTGTTGTTTTTGTTTCTTGTTTTGTTGTATTCTGTGTTTTATTGTGTTCTCCACGTCTCAAACCTCCTTTTTTTTTTGCCACGCTATTTTTTTTTATTCAGAGAAATGCAAATTGGGTGAATTTCGTTTTTGATTCACCAAGAATCCGGGGAAACGATTTTCAGAGAAAAGATAATGATTACCATTTCAGGCCATAATAAAATATATAAATATATATTGTAATTAATGTTATGATTAGGAATTAATAAATTTATGGAAAGCAAAATATAATATTTAAAATAAATTATATTTTTAATATAAAAATTCAGAAAATAATATTACAAGGAAATTATTTACAAAAATAATACTAATTGTCTTAAAATTGTTGCAATTTTGCTTTTCATTATATGTATACAATTACATTTGTTTTTTTGGCAAATAGAAAATTAACCCAGCCACCCTTAAAAATTATTGGCTAATTTTCATGTAATCACGGTAATTTGCATCCGATATTCATCGATTGATCAAAGGTAATTTTCCAGCTGAAAAGTGTAATTCATAGTGCATACTAAGGTCCTCTTGCACTTTTGCTTAAAAATAACCAATTACCTTTACCTTTACCTTTTAATTTCATTGACATTGCCCTGAACTTGAAGACAATAAACAAACGACAAGAAAATAAACACGCACACACACACATCACATTCATGGAGTTGTGTCTCTTCGACTTTTTCAAATAGTAAAAGTCAATAGATAATTACGTATAATGAGCAAAGAATTACATTGCCCAATTGGCAATTATTGCAACAATAGTTAAATAATAATAACGGGCATTTTGACCGAATCACGAATTGTAAGAAAATCCGACTCTTTTCGCCGGACTTCGACTTCGACTTTGGTTGCTATTGCTGTTACTGTTATTACCACCACCGCTCCATGGGTTAATGTATTTTAATCTTTTTTGTTGTTGGCTGCTGTTGTCGTTGTTTTTGTCTTGGTCAACACGCAAGAAGCAAAAGTAACACAAGAAAAAGAAAACAACAGCAGAGGGCTGGCAAAGAAATAAAAACAGTAACAAAACGAAATTACATAAAACCTTGGAGTTGCACTGAGGGAAATCTTTCTATAATATCAATCAAACCAAAGTCCTTTGAGTAATTTTTTTAAGTTTATTGGTTTTTAGATGGAAATGTCGAGTATGTTTTTTAAAATATTCGAGAGTCTAGTGCAATTACTTCTTTTTTATTATATATACCAATATTTTTAATGGTTCTTTTTTATAAAAAATCAGGTGTATTAAATTATTTCATAGTAATTCAAAAATATTATAGAGTTTTATTATCTCTAAATAGTTTATAGTTTATTAAAGGCTATTTCTCCAAGTGTCGGCTTGGAGGAGGGGGCCTGGGAACTGCTGTCCTCACCTTTGCTTTAAGCCTGATGGAAGCAAACGAAGCACGAGCCGCTTTTTAACTTAACTCAAACTCAAGCTCTGTGCTCAACGTGAGGCAAACGAACTCGAACCTCGAACCCGACTTGCCCAAGTCGCTTGATTAACCTTCTTTTTTTATTACAATATTTTTTCGTTGACTCTTTTTTTTTGTGCTTTTTGTTTTGGTCATGTTTTCAAGGCGGCCACGTTCGGGATGGGAAATTAAATGAACTGCAATTACTGCACCCAAAAAAAAAAATAATAAAAAACTAAGAAAGAGAATGGAAGTTGGGGCAGATAGGATCTGGGGGGCTACAAAAGAGAACAGAGTTCAAGGAAAGAGAGTACGATCTAAAGACTTTACTTAACAAGTACAGCAATTTCTTAAAAATAGCTATTTTTGGGGTTATTTTATTCACTTATTAATATTATTAATACAAAACAAGGATTTTAAGGCTTAAATCAAATTTAGCTGAAATAAGTTAAATAATATTAAGAAAGATTCTGAATAAAATACATATAAAATCAGATGTATCACAGATTTTCTTCCTAAACTGAAGTCATTTTTTAATATTTAAGCAAGGGCTTTACTTATATCACAATAAAAAAATATATATTCTGATTAATGTGCATCTAAAAAAGCACTTACTTATACTTAGTTTACTTTGTGCTTTTATTTACTTATTTTTTTAATGATATTTATCGCACTTCGAATGCAGTTCTCTTTTTGCACATGAGCCATTCACGTAGTTATACCCTTGCAAAGAGTATTATATATTTTGTCACATGATATTTCCAACCGTACTTATCCCCTCATTAAAATACATTTAAGATTGCAAAAAAATCAGACATGTCTAGATCGACTGGGCTGTTAATGCTTGCCCAGAATATAATTTATAACAGGGGTTACCGTCCATATTGTGCGATTTCAGAAGTAAAGTTTTTTTTTTTTTAGAAGAACTCACAATCGTTAAAAGGGTATACAAACTTCAGTCGACCAATGTTTATATTTTTACATATACATATTTAGTTATTTATTTTTTCGTTTTTGTTCTCTATTACTCATTTGGTGTTGTTGGTTGTTGGCTCGTCGGTTAATTAAGCTCGTCGGACATTTGTCAACAGCTTGTCGTTGTTCTTTTAGTTGCTTTGTTTGGCTTTGTTGTAAAAGTCGCGTGAAATTTACAACGTTATACAATTTAAATACTAGAATTAACCAATTGTGTTTGTTGTCGTGCTTGTTGTTGCATGAAAAAACAACAGCACTATAGGCGAAGTGAGAATGTGGGGTTATTATGGATATGACATAACCTCAAGCATCTTTACAGATTAGAAATATAGAATAATATAAAGTGCTAAATAATTCTATATACGCACAAAATTTAAAAAAAGCAAAAACAAGTAAAAAGTATTACTTAAATATTTGGGTAAAAAAAATGTGGAAAAATTCTTTATTGCCTATCTTGGGCTTAGTTTGTTCCCAGAAAAAATCGACATATAATTATCTAATTATATTCTACAAATAACCCCTTAAAAATTCTTTTTTATGACTAATATTTACTATTCTAATAATTGAGTTAGAAATTCACTGTTAAAATGCCGAACACAGCTGCACCAGTTTTACGTAGGCACTCTTGTATATGTACATAGATATAGTAATAATATAAAACATATATTAGCTTAGCAACCGATAAAATGTTTTACGATAATGCGCCAAAATCAAGAGCAGCGTAATACCCATGTTAAATATATTTTTTTATAGCACTTGGCATAGTCTTAGTAGTTGCTAGTGTTCCATTTCCGCTTCTTGTCGTCCAAAAGAGGTGATTTTTTTAGAGGGGAGAGGTTTACAAGCTTACTTTACATTGAAAGAAATTGGGTCCAATATGACAATTTAAAAATAATACAAAAATATAAAGCTAAGTAAAAATAATAATATTGTATAATAAAATGTTATAATTTTATTATTATTTTTATTAGTATTATTTTCTTAAGATCATGCTTATTTTTTTTCTCTCTGCAATTGCCGCATTTCCTATTTTCACGTTCCCAAGTTTTTGTCATTTCATTAGAAACTTACTCTTTTCTTATCGCCAAAAGCAAAAAGAACAAGACGAAATTGTAGAGAAGACAGTGAATAATAATAAGCAGCGACCAACGACCTTGGCATTCTTTTTGTTCAACTAAAAAAAAAAATCTGGAGTAGGGCAAAAGAAGAAAAATTAACATCAGTTATAGCACGCAGTTTAAAAACTGCAATGATAGCGATACCCATATTTGCTCGATCGGAGATGCAAATAAAACTTTATTGATAATAAATATTGACATTTAAAGCGTGTGAGATCTTTCAGACTTGTTAATAAAAAGAGGAATGTCCTAAGTAGGTTTAACATAAATAATAAACACTTTAAATCTCTTGAATAAAAATTATAATAAAAATGATTGAAACTGTTTTAAGCGAAATAAATAAAAATTAACCAAACAACGATTGATATTACGCGGCTTCAAAGCATTTCCAAAATTCTAGAAACCCTCCCAAAGATTCCCTTAAAAACGAAGCCCCTAATTGGAGCAGGAAGCATTTGCATTGATCTGTTATTTGCTCCCAATCGAATCGTTTATTATTTAATATTGACTCGCAAAGTGCAAACAAATTGAAATTGTTGTCGTTGGCGCATTTGTCATTTCTTATCAACGCCGCCTGGCCAAAAGCAAATAAACAGCAAAGGCCAATTGCAAAAATGTGAATAGAGGTGCCACGAAGGCAAATTTCACAACAGCGAGAGAATGCGAACTCGAATGGAAATGGGGAAATGGAAAATAGGGGGGGAGGAAACCGCAAACCGTCTGATTGGGATTTGGGTATTGGTTCCCCCTCCACCCGGGGAATCGGACACCTCAAAAGTCCTCGCATTTTTCAGGTGGGCTTCAGGTGAAGGGGGTCGGTCGGTCGGTCGGTCTGGTGATTGGGCTTTGTCCATGTGATTACATTTCACGCCCCAGTCCGAACCCGAACCCAAAGGCCGGAAGAGTCGGATAGGAAATGCAGCAGGAAGCAGTCTGTCAGCCAAGTGGCAACAATGCACTGAGAGAACAAAGTTTTAAAAATAGAAATATCTAAGCATTTAATGCTGCTTAAGGTGCTCTTAATGTGTCTGAATACAATTAAAACATTAACTTTTTACAATCTCAAATACCAAGTGAAAATATAATTCTTTAAACTTCAGTAGGATTTCATAATTTGTCACCGTGTAGACGGATTCCAGATTCAACTCAGGTTCAGACTCATCAACGTCGCCATTATCAACTCGAGCGTTGTGATTATCCTGATGATTGTGCCACTGCCGCTGTCATTTTATCTCGGGCCTGCGTTTTGGGTGGTTCGGTCCGCTGGATGGTTTTTAGGTGGCTTTGAGGTGGTTGGCGGCGGTTGTGTTGTGTTGTTGGGTTGGGTTGGGCTGGGCTGGGAAGCTTTCGACACGTGCGTCAAGTTGTGACGGTATCAGGGGGCGAGCTACCAGGGCGGTGTGGTGGTTGGGTGGTCCAAGTGGGTGGCTATTCGCTATCTCTCCGTCTGCCTGCCAGCCGTTTCCTCATATTAGAAAAACAATGTCCGGAGAGCAAGGGAAAAACAATAGCGGAAAATGTGAGAACAATTGTATAACTAAACTGGAATGGAGAATAAAAAAAAATAAATAAAAAATGGAGGAGAGTGTTTCTAAATGCTTCTCATGTTTTTGAATTTTTAATTTAGCATTAACTTAAATTAAAAAAATTTATATATTAGAATATAGAATATAGATCATAATATGTTCTATTAGAATATAATAAAAAATCTTTAAAATTCTCAAGTAAGAATTTAGCGACACACTGGGTAAAAAATTTTAATGAAACAACTGAATATTTTAGTAATTAGGAATCAGTAAATTTTGTATTTTAAATTATGATAATATTACATTATTATTATGAATTCCCTAAAAAATCAGTTCATAATAATAATGTAATATACATATATACATATATATATATATCTATATATATTACTAGACATGCACACAGTCTTATATACACTTGGCTATAGACAGACAAACTGAACAAACAGAATATTGTGGAATGGAATGAAGGGAACAGAAAGCAAATCGGGTAGCAGACGGGGAATGGAGTGTGAAGTAGCATTGAGCTATAACAGAGAACAAGCGAACGCAAATGCGTTGGAGGACAGCACTTGACTACAACAAACAATAAAAAAAATGAAACAAAACTAGAGTAAAAACAAAAGTCACAAAAAAAAAAAACCCAAGGTATACAGAGTAAAAAATAAAATAATAAAGCGAAAATCCAGAACTATTTTATCATAATAAAACCATTATCAAGTCTGCTATTATTAGTTTTAATAAGTAGTCTAAACAGTTATTGATTTATGTCAAAGATTGTGGGTTAACTTCTTTAACATTGTGTTAACATTTACTAACTTTGGGTCAGTAATTTGTTAGTCTTGTGATTATATACCTAAGCATATGTAAGACACCTGTTGCAAAAGGCTTAAAAAAATATATAACAATGAGGATTTTTAATTAAACTTTTTACAAAAGTGTGACCCCTATTTTCTTTAGTGTATGCTTAGCGTCTCTGTTAACTGTTAATGTTCACCGGTGACAACGACAACAAGCGACAGTAACAACAACAACAATAACAAGGAGCGGTAAGCACAGCTGCAGGGCAGTAAAATATCGATCGTAATTGTCAAGAGCAGAAAGCTGAAGAGCGGGAAAGGCAAGGCGAGGAAAAGCTGGTTGGGAAAAGCGACGAGGAAAAGGGGGGTGGTATTTTGTGTAAGGTATTAGTAGTCGTCGGGGTGGTGACATTCAAATTAGGGGGAGGAAAACGGAGATGTAGTGCATTCACTAAAGCTTCGCTCAAGGAAACGAGCTTAGGAGTTTTCAGAGAGTAAATAAAAACGAATAAGAAAAAAAAGGGAAAGGATTGGCCGGAAAATGAAGTGCGCAAGTATGAATGAATATTAATTCCGCGGAAGTGCATTCAAAACCAGCTTTCAGATATTTTTCTGTTCTGAATCATAAAAGTAAATTGTTAAACATACTGCAAAAAAGAGCCTTGAGGTGAAGAAGTACCTGTAAAACCTACTAAGAAAATAAAATGTGAAGAATGTTCAAGAATCTGCCCCAGTAAAGTTCAAGTATAGAGATATCACCCAAGTCTTCCGTCGATTTTTTGCAACTTCCTTGCATTTCTTTTTTTTTTTCCTCCCAATGACTCTCTTCTCATTCAATAATCTCAATTCGATTCCAGCTAAGTAGATTGCATTCATTCTGCGAGGATTGCATCGCACAGATAACTTGATTTCCTTCCTTTTCCCAGCACCGCCCTGTTTCCTTTGCCTTTGCCTGTGCGTTTTCCTTGAAGTGCACAGGAAATTGCGTTTAAGTGAATCAATAGATAAAAGCTTTTGCCAATTGCATTCGCATCTATTGCAATAAAGCAAGGGAATCCCTCGGTACACTGAGCACAAATAGACTGTGTTGCGAGACCAGTTCAAGTTGTGAGAAAAGGAACCTGGGCTTGTAATCTTATCAAATTGTATAATTATCAGTTAAAATGGTTAATATTGTCACCAGAATGGGGGCAAGGCACCACTATCAGAGCGAGTGTTTGATATTAAACTGGTCTGGTCGATTCATATTATTCTATACGCTCCAGGTACTGTTTAAGAAGAATCTATAATGTAATGGATTGGAGTCCAAAAAGAGCTAGCAATATATATATTACTACATTAATGGAACGCGTTCTGAAATGTAATACATATCTTTTGGCTTTTTGAAAAGACTAGGGTATTCGGGATCATTCTATCATAATAGTTTATACAAAAGCTTATACAAACAATGCATCTTCAATTTCTTCAAGTGGAGATTTGAACTTGGCTTCGAAGAAGTATCTTTAAGGATGCTAGATGCATAGAAAGGGAAAAAGAGATAGAGCGAGAGTAATAGAGAGTGTGTGAGAGAGAAAGCGAGTGAAGTGGCCGAAAGGGAGAACTCTCTTGACTTTATGTGTGCAATTTCCGTTTCTTCTGCAGGGCACCCATCTTCTCTCCCTATCTAGCATCCTTTCTCCATTTCATCTTCTTAGTCTATCTCTCTCTATCGCTCTTACCCATCATGATTCTCTCTATTTTCACAATGTAACGACTTCTGCGGAGGATGCGACAGATAACAACAAAAACAACAACAATAACTGAAAGAGAAACAACAACAATGACAAGTCAAGGAGCCTTGAAGTTGCAGCTCCTGCTTCTTCTTCTTCTCCTTCTCCTTTATACAATATTGCATCGATGTGTGTGTATATGTATACTGTGTGCACTTAAAATAAAATATGGAGTTAACTTTTTATTAGTTTATTTCCAATTAATTTGAAATTATATGAAAATTCAGAATTTAAAATGACTCGCTTTTAAAAGCTATTTTTGTGATAATGTTAAATATAAATAAAAGATATACATATATTAAGAATATTTTTAAATATTTAATATATATAAATTTCTTTCTGTGTTCCCGTGACTTGGCACTGACTTGATTTTAATGCTGAAACTTAAGCCGGTTTGCAATGCGTTTTGCGGCCTGTTTTGTGGCCTGGTCCTTGAACTGTCTCCTTCTCTCTATCTTTTTCTCTCTCTCTCTCTGCCCCTCCAGCCCCTTGATTCCGATGGGTCTTCCCCTTGTGTAATCATAAAAAAAAACATTACAGAAAAGGAAGCCAGGGTTGAAAGCCCAAGACAGTGAAAACCAAATTTAAAATATAAACGAAGCATTTCTTGGTAAATAATTGTAAAACTTTAATTAATTTGTGAATTTGAATTTAGATAAGTTTTTATTGTGTCACTTTCTTTTTAAACCTTTTCTAAAAGTTAATCTTTTCTTATAAAAAACGTGGCTTAATCGCCACTGATTACATGTCACTGTCGCCTTTCCGGAAATTAAGAAAATGCATCTGTTTCGAACAGTTTTTCCATGAATTGTGGCTGAGAGACATTTTTAATGGGTACGAAAAATGAAATTAATTAAAATTTAAGGGCATAACCACCTACATATATATTTAATAAAGCTTAGAACAATATTCTTTACATAATATTTTATTTTCGGAAATAATTATGGATAATGTACCTGAAGTACTATTAAACACTATTTATTTTCCTTAATGTGGTCACACCTTTTACAATTTTTGGAAACCTTTCAAAATTTTTAAATGTAACGGTACAAAAATCATTTCTCATTGTAACAAAGTGCATCCTCTCTATCCGTTTTCTACAGCTTAAGCTTCAGCTCTCTTCACATCCCCTTCTCTCTTTCTCTTTTGGCAGATTGCATTGAACTGCAGTCTACCGAATGCAAGTGAAAGAGAGAGCGACAGGCAGGCCAGACAGAGAGAGAGTGAGAGTGTGCGAAAGGGATCGAGAGTTGTATCCAATTTACCAGTGCCCCGCAGTGTTTGTCTTTACAACTTGAAACTGAAACTGTACCAAATTTTAAATCTAAATACTAAAAAAAAAAACATCAACAACGAATAAGAGTGGGGTTGCACAGAGAAAAAAAGAGAGTAATAATTACTTATACCCATTTGGAAAGTGTTATTTTATTAAACTCTAATATTTTCTTATCAAATCGGCAAAAGTGAACTTATAAGTATAAGTAAATAAAATAAAACTTGGTCAGAGAAATGTATAATATTTTTTTTTTAAATTTATTTTTAAATATTTAGAAACACATTACTACTAAATTAAAAAAATTTTTTTTGCCTCTGTACATAAATCCTTGGGATTATGCATATGTTTGCAGCAACCCCTGTACGACACATATGCAACCCTCTTCCTGTCCACCCCCCACAACCCAACCCAACCCCATTATCCCGCCCAACATTACCCCCACAGCCTTGTTTCTACTCCCCATTTTCTGTCGTCTGTGAATTGCATTTTGAATACTCATTATGAAGGTTTTCAGCTCGGTGGGATTTCCACTCCCAGTTGCATGCGTGAAATGAGCAGGGCAGGAAAGTCCCCCCCGCTGGATCTCCCAAAAACCAACCCTCTGTCCAAATACAAAAACAAAAAAAAATATAAGGAAGGAAAGAACCCCCAGAAGCCTCGCGGAACCCAAAAGGTCCAATGCGCCACCGCCACCCTTTGTTGTTTCTCATTCATAAATGGATTTTAAAGTGGATGCAATCTGGTGCTGAAAGTGATTCAGGGGGCGGTGGTGGTGGGTGGGTGGTTATGGTTGTGGGTGTGAGTACTTCCAGAAGACCAGGCTCAGACCCAGACCCAGACCTCTGCTATTTTTAACATGAGTATGCACTTGGAGCCTTCATTATGAAATTAAATATACACACACACCCCCTACGAATATGGTAAGAATATGTGTATGCCTTCCGTCCGTACAGATTTCCATTGTTTTCGCTTTCGCGTACAGTAAACACTTGAGACGAGCTTCAGCCCGAAAGGGCGAACAAGCGATAGATTAAAACACCTTAAATGTGTTTTATAATTTGCTGGAATCAGAGTATATTAATTTCTTAGAATATTCGAAAATTAAAACATGTGTTATGTCCGTTTATTAATCTTAAAAGTGGCCACTGAAAAAGTTTAATATTTTGGGATCATAAAGACCTTATAGCAACCCCCGTTAGCATCCTCTAAAAACCCTTTTAAACCCTTTTTCCAACCAACCAAATCTAATAAGATCTAAAATGACAAAGATAATTGCATAAAAACCAAATCCAATCAGGTTGATTAGCAAAATCAACCCCGGAACACACAAGCCTCCTTCTGAACAGCAGATCCCATTAGAATTAGAATCAAACACTTTTCGGATTACTACATCGGTCAAAAATAATCCTTGGAGAGTCACAAAAAAGGCCATCCATCACATTGTCAAAATCTGGCCTGAAGATGAATGGAAGCCAGTTAAGGGATTACTTACAGGACTCGTAACTGATATGATAAGTTCAGGGATAAGTTGAGGGCTTATAAGGGGGTTCGGTTGGTTCGTAAGTGATCTGATAATAATGCTTTTAATACCAGCAGCAGAGATTCGATCCCTTATGGGATTTCCTTGAATATTTCTTTGCAATTTGTAAATTAATTTAATTTAGTTTTATGTATTATTACACTTTCTATTTAATCCCCATTTTGCATTTATCTAACCTTTCTTTTATTTGGCTTATTTTCAGCTTGACTTCCACTTAGAGAAGTTGAAATAACACCGTTGGATATAGGACAATTCCAGTCAAAGAACGCATTAATAAGGTAAATAGAGAACAGTTTCCTCTTTTTTTTAAATAGGAAATGTACTATATGCTTTTTTATATTTATTAATTATAAAGAATCTTCTTTTTGAGAAATAAAGAAAAACCTCTTGTCATGATTTCAAACTATTAAATGGAAATCTTAAATCTCAGGTTTAACCAGCCGCCCTTCGCCCCTTTTCCACACCAAAGGTTTCAGTTCATGGCCCAAAGCTTCTCACAAAACAAAATTTAAATAAAAAAGAAAAATCATGAACTATGAACAACGAAAAACTTGCAAGTGCAACTGGAAGCCAAGCCCGCCCTCTCCGCCTCTCTAATTGAGTTTTGTGATGCACCGAAAAAATGACTTTGCAATTTATCAACAAACTAACAACAATACAGCCTCGAGTAATTTATTTTTTTTTTATGTGGGGATTTTTCATAATTCGAAACTGGAAAACGTTATTTAGGCAGAGTGTGAAAGAGGGACAATGAATGAATAGTATATGTACATTGTTGTTATTGCAACATGCAAATAGTCACGTAACCAGTGAGACCTAAAAGCAATTTTCAATTAAGATTCAAAAAAAAAAAAAAAAATCAAATGTTGGAAGAGTCATCAAAAAGCAAAGAAAAAATTACAGAAAAACTCGAAAAAGAAACAAAAGGAAAAAACGAATAATACAAAATAAAAGTGAAGTACACAGAATCTACTTCATAAAATGAGAGAAGTCGGTGCAAAGATCTTGCGTCTGCGATAATTCGACATTTACAGTTCACTTCCAATTGAACTCGAAGAATCCATGTCAATGAGCAACAATAATAATAATAATAATTTAACAAAAAAAAAAAAAAAAAAAAAAAAAAAAAAAAAAACAAAAAACAATAACAGCAACACAACAGCGACTATAAAGTGGACTGTTTTCTCCACTCCCGTTTATGGGTTATTAAATATACCTTTTAAGAAAGTGTTTTCAAAAGTTGCGGTTAATTCATTTTAATTAATTAAAATTAAGAATTAAATTAAATTAAATCGAGCCTTGTTTTTGTTTAGGATCTATTCAAAATAATTTTAAAACAATTTAAAGGGCAATTCGGTTCTATAAAACTCTTTCTCCCTACATAGAGAGAAATAATTTCGTTCATCAAGTGTGTTGTGTGCCATACAAGTTTCTTTTCTGGTTTTTTCTGTTTTGCTTGGCCGAGACTGGGACTCTCTAATAAATTGGTCAAAGGCCTGAATAATTGCAAATTAAATGCTGCCAAAGACGGGGGGAGGGAATGGGGGCGGAAACAATGCCGAGTGGGACGATGCCATTGTGGGGCAGGTCATTTGCATAGTGCACAAAATCCCCCTCCTCCCTCCCTCTCGATCTTCCTCTCCTTTGGTACATACATATATATTTTTTCGAATTATTTTTCTGTCGTTGCCGAGGGTCGAACCACATTCTTTCCCCTCCTTTTAGGTTTTATATCAGCTACGCGCGCGTACAATATCATTTTCTGTTATTGCCGTTTTATATTTTTTGTTTACTTTAGAACTGTTGGTTTTGTTTATTCTTTCTGCCCTGTGTTTGTTTTGTATATATGTACATATATCTATATATTTTCACTCTTTGGTTTAGCCTATTCTGGGTTCCTAGATGGTTTTTCTTTCGATCTAAGGCGAGTGGCAATGGATTTGGGAATTAAAGAAAAAGTTACGTGAATTGAACATTTAATTTAGAAATGCATTATATGATCATGATTATCGTGGATATTATATAGTATTTCTCAATGACACAATCTTGTGACAAATCTTTGAGTTTATTCAAACGTTTACGTCATTGAATACTCTTGGGAAGAAGAAGAAAACGACAATGTTTACACGAATTTATTATTAATTCGCTTAAATTACATTTGTCAAAGAGCCAGAAAAAGAAAGATCTACACGAACAATCATTAATCATACTCGAAGAATGCACAGATAATGATTGAAAAACGGAATATATACGCAATATGTACACATATGTACGTGTCGTACGAATAAATAAGAATATGGTAATACCAGATATGTGGGATTTTGGAGCTTAATTAATCATTTATGCTGATATTAAGCCAAAACAAAAATATATAAGAAAAGCCTTGTTTAAACCAAGAAAATTATCTGATAAATGGGATGTTGAGTAGCTAGTTCATGTTACAAGTCTTTCTTTTAGCTTAAATTAAAGTACTTTTTAGCATAAAGTACATACTGCTTCTCTTCCTGGTTGTGTGGCTCTAACATTCCCCAAAATATTTGCTTATGTTCTTGGCACAACATTCTGTAATGAACATTCCTGGGATGTTGCCTTTGCTTCTTCTTTTGCCAGTTGTTATGCACTGGAAAAAACAAATTTGTTTTAAAATTATAAATAAACATATAAAACATGTTGAGTCTTATGTTACATGGTGTTATTACCTTAGCTGGGGAATAGTTTTATTGAAGTTTTCATTACCTTATTTCATTATTAGTTAATTTAATTTTTAAATTTTTAATTTATTTATTTTTAATTTTTATTTATTTTTTAACTTTAATTTTATTTTTGAAAATTTGTATGTACATATATTATTGAAATTTCAAGTATATTCTCATATTTAAATTAATTCCTGTTTTTTTTTTACTTAAAACAAATTTAATTCCAAAATTTGTTCTTTTTATTTTAATTTCTTTGAACTAATTCTTTAGCTGTTTTCTATTTTTTTTTTTTTTTTTTTTTTTCGTATTTGCTTGTATATTTTGCGGCCCATTTCTAACCCAAGTTTATTTCTTTATTTGTTTCAACAATTGACAAGTGGAAGAGAGTTCAAGAACTTTTGTACTATTTGCCTCGATTGAGAGTCGATTCTGTGGTTTTTCATTGATTTTATTTATTTTCTTTTATATATTTTTTGGCGGTAAACCGTTTAATGATGATATAATACAAGGCAACTAAACACACACACGAATTTGAGAAGAAGAAAAAGCTTAGCACGCAAGCAGTTTTCCACTTCGCGTCCCTCGGGAAAACATATAGATTTCCCCTCTCATCTCTGAACAAAAAAGCAGAAGAAAAAAGGTCGTTGAATGAGGTCAAGGTAGCTGATTCCCCTCTCTGTCTCCGTCTATTCCTGTCTCTTTCTCCGAGAGGGGGCGCAGGAATAACAAGATGATGATGTTTCCATTTTCCACTTCATTTATTGATTTGCCGTCAGTTGTCAGAAATTAGATTATTAAGGCAAGGCAAGGCAAGTCCAGGGCATGGCAAGGCAAGGCGTTCGAGTCTCTCAGCTGGACCAATAATTTTCCTGCAGCGCCGCCGCCGCCCTCTTTTTTATCCACCTTACCTACTACCCATGAGCTGATAATAGAGGAAGGAAAACTGTGCGGGAAAAAAGACATAAAACACATAACACAAACAAACAAACGATCGACCGACGGACGACGCTGCAAGAACATTAAATAAACAATTCGAAAATAAACGTAGCAACAAAATACAACAAAATTGAGCATGGAAAGTAATCAAGACTTGTTTTTGCTTTCGATCGTAATATTACCCTGTAAAACCATATAATTTGTGAACTTGAAATACAGATTTATCCTTAAATTTTGGATTTGGATTTTACTAAACTTTAAACACCACTTAAACACCACACGTTTTTTCAAGAAAATAAAAAGAACGAGCAATATAGAGTTAAGGTTTTTTCTAATTCTAATTAAAAACATTTGTTAAATTTTTTCCATGTTCAAAAAGTTTTCTAGGATTTATTTGTTCAGGTTTTAAACAAAATTAAAGTACTTTACCTTCACAATTAAAAGAATTCAAGAAAAATACTTAATATTAAAAATAATTTCCCAAATAATCATAGAATTCGATATACCCCTAGGTTGGTCGCACTTCCACCAAAAGAAAATAAAATGGAAATTGAAATTGTGAGTGACGCCAGGCCAAGACAGACACACAAATCGCTGGCCTGCCCTGGGTACATTGCTATTTCCCTGTGTATTTGTGGGCTGTTTTGCCTGCTCTTTTCGTATTATTTTTTTTTTACTTTTTTTTTTTTTGTTGCTTTTTGTGCAAGTGTATGATGGCTATTCCGATTCCGAATCGGCGGCGACACTTGGCAACAAGTTGAATGGCTCACACACACGCTCCCGTGGGAGGAGGGAAACACCATCGCCCCGAAGGGGGCCGTAACCCCTGATAAAGAGGGGACAGTTCCAATATAGTATAGCCAGTGGAGGAGGTATATGTTTAGGTGTGCTTAATACTCGGGATCGGCAGTCGGTTGTCTGGCCTTTGATGTGCACGTCTGCCACAATATTTTTCATATTCTCACCGACTTTTCCTCATGTTTCCCAGCTTGTTTTTGTTTTGATGGATTCCTTCGATCAGATTTGTTGGGTTTCCGAGAGGTGGCGATAACCTTTGATACTGCTACGGCGGCGAAATGTGCTTGTTTGTGATCCAATTGGGTTAGGTCGGTGTTTGAACGAGGTCTGGAGAGAGTGTTGACATATATACATATAAACTGTCGCTGTGATTTATTTTTTATATTAAAATACGAATATATATAGAACACTACTGGAACTGGAATCCTTTAAAAAAGATGTCTAAAAGTATGCAATACAAATTTTAAGGCTAAAAATTATATGCTTTAAGGATGTCTTGACTTTTAGATGCCTTGCAAAGGAATTTGAAATCCCTTTAAAATTTTTGTTTTTACATATTCCGATTATATATATTTTATTAAACCTTAAAATCAGCTCAGATACTTTCCTAGCTTGGTTTTTTATAACAAGTCACCCATTTAGAGGTTAATATCTTGTTAGATTGCCCCGGCAATCTGATCGGTAGCTTCCCAGCTATATAGAGAGTGTACATATATACATATATACTAGATCCAGCATATGAATGATTTATCGCTGATATCGCTGTTTGTTTGCATTGTACTTTTGTTTCGCTCTCGTGTCAGCTTAATGTACAGACCACATATATCGGCTTTTTATCGACTTTTATTCCGCGAATTTGATAGACAAAGAAATAAAAATGGGAGTCAATACATATAGTATACCGGCATTATCTGTAATTTATTTATTTATTTTTTTGTCTCGCTTTCTTTTGTTTTTTGTTTAAAAGAAATGTATAAATGTAATTGCACGTAATTGGAGGCCCCCGCGTGTGTCTTTCTCGATTTTACTTTGGTTGTTGTTTTTTTGTATATCGATTCCAAGTTGGGTCATATCGTATATATAAAATAAAACTCATTATCTGGCCAGATATGAAGTCGGAATAGCTATCATGAAAAAAAAAAAGAAATAAATTGTAATGACAGGTGAACACTGTAAATAAAACGAAAGATAATGCAACTGGAAAGAGAGACGGCTGTAAATATATCAAAAAGTAGTAAATAGATAGGTTAACACTTTTTTAAAAAAGATTTTTTAACTTTGATAACTACGTTTTAATTTTTTGTTTATAAAAACTAATTCAATGAAAACTTTAATTAAATACTTAAGACTTTCTTTTGGAGATTTTAAAATAAATAATTATATTTAGTTAGCAATTAAAGCAAATAAATATATACAAAAATTAAATGTGACTATTTACAATTATTTAGGTTCATTGCTTAATATTACATGTTAAATATTGTGGTTTTTAGTAAAGTTTAAAGACATTCTCCCCCTTGTTTATGACTATATTTACACATACAAATATTTATTCATCTAAAATAATTATTTATAGCTTGCACTAATGAAATCTTATCGGAAAATCGTATTGAGTTTCAATTTTGTCGAATTAATTGCAGTTTGTTTTAATGAATGGGAGCGAACGTTTAAGCCAGAGCTACAAATCCATACTCTCAGTTGTTCCAAAGATAGCCAGCGAAAAGGCTGCACTTAGTTGGGCCAATTAAAAGTGGCCAAGAATAAAAAGGGGTGAACTATAAGCTGGCTAATTAAAAAAGGTTGTGCCAAAGCAAGGATTACGGAACTATAATTAAATAACGAGCGAAGACCAAGTTTATTTTTGAATTCTTGTGTCCATGGCAATTATTCTTATTAAAAGAAGAATCCAAGTTCAACGTAAAATAAGGATAAACTATTTTTAAATATAAAGAAACATAAAATATTAATAGAAAAAGCGTGCAAGTTACTAATTATAACAGTGAAATGGAAGGAAAATAGTTTTTCCTTTACTAAAAATAGGAAAGTTATGAAAGATAGTATATTTATAGTGGTAAACCGGGTATAAGCTAGAAATAAAACTTTAAAAATATTAAATCAATTATAATTAATATATAAAAAAAACGCATTAAACTTTTACCTGACAAAAGAAACCACTTGTATTACTTTTTTCCGCTTCTCGATAACAATAAAAAATAAATCAAATAAAAGGCAAAAAGGGAAGGAGGGAAAAACGATGATATCACGGAGAATCGTTTGCCGGCTTTATTGACTATACTTAACAATTTTGTTGTTGCCTCTTTTACTTTGCTTCTTGATAACAATTAAATTGATTGTTTTGCACTACAAGTATTCTCTCGGCCGAGAATCAAATTCCAAAATAAAACAAAAAACCGATAATAAAAAACGAAAATAATGTTAAGATTTGGTGGAGGCGAAGGGGAAACTAAAGGCAGAACAGGCGTGTAATGAGCAAAGCAACGGTAAAAGTATTAAAACGATGTCTGAACAATCAGAAAAAAAAGCAGAAGCAAAACAGGCAACAAAATTACATCAATCGAAGTGGATTTCGGTTTTTAGGGGGCGGTAACCAGAAAAAAAAAATTATATACATTAATCTGAAAACTAAATAAATATAAAATATATATAGTAAATATAAAATATATATAGTAAATATAAAATATATATAATAAATATAAAATATATATGATAAATATAAAATATATATAATAAATATAAAAAATATATTTAAAATATTTATAATAAATATTTAACATATATTTAAATATAATAAAATGCAGTGCAAATATTTACAAAAATTTTAAATAATTTTTAAATAATTTTGTTTCCTTATTACACTGTAACTTTTCCATGAATGCCTATTGAGATAATATTACAAATACATAAATAACTCTTCTAAATTCAAACTCACTTGAAATATAATTAAGACGGTTTTAAACCTATATCTTTATGTTTTGGCTATCGCTTAACCTTCAGTTTAACTATCGGTTCAATTGCTGATAAGATGATATAGGTCGTTATATGGTGTTTTTTCTATATGAGCAACGACGGAGTAGTCAAGGTCTACACAGGTCTAAACAGTAGTTAGTTACAATCTTTTCATTAGGCATGTTAGTTTACTATTATTTTTTTAAATTTAATTTTTATTATTTTTTTTTTATGATTTGCCAGCATTCAAGTTTATCTCTTTTCAAATCTGCTTATCTTTGGTTTATTGGCCTTTATATATAAATATCGCCTTGAATGACTTGACACACTTGAGTTGATTTCGTTTCCCTCATGAAAAAAAAATCTACAAACAGCAACTTTGACAATGCAATTACAATGGGGCAATTATAGAGACTAGTATCTGAACAATCTGCTGCTGTGTCCGTCTATCTGTTTGCGGGTAATTACATGTGTTTTAGCTCAAATTATTATTGCGGCTGCCTGTCGTTTATATTTCTTGCTATTTTTGACTTATTTCTCTTGTTTAAGCAAAATGTACCATGAATCATAACTTAATACAAAAAAAAAATCCTTTAATTATTTTGGGGTTTTTGATCTTTGACCTTATCGCTTGGCTTGATTAAACGAAACTCCGCGGGTTACATATTGTTTCTCCCTTAAAGTTCAAAGACCCAGCAATAGCTGAAACACAAATTAAATCAACGGGGGGTTTCATTTCTATTGTTTGCCATTAAAAAAAAAACACAAATTGTCTACTGTTAATAATGAAAATTAATTCGAGAGTTGTAGTTATGTCAGAATTTTTGTTTGTAATTTTTCTTTAATTTCTGCGATCATTTTTCAATGAAAACAACAAAATAATAAAGCCTCCTTTTCATTGTTGTGCCATTTTATTTGCTTTTGAATGTGCGGCGCAGTTCTAGTTGTCGTTAATAAGTTATAGAAATAGTTGCACTACATAGTTTGTCTCTGCTTCAACTTTTCCGTAAAATATGTAAATGATCATAAAAACTGAAAGAAGGGAAATTGCCTTGAATTTCCGGTGCTTTATATTTGTTTTCCCCATTAACTTGTCCTTCTTAAAGTTTGCTATTTGAAAATTTACACAAATTGGGTTGGTTAATAGGTTAAGAGTATTCTCAGAATTAAAATTATGATTATATATATATAAATATTTTTATATATATTTTTTTTTACCGTGCATGCTGGTTAAATAAAATATAAACAAAATAATTAACAACTGTGTCAGACTCCGTGGCTTAGTGTATCGTATTTCTCTAGTTTGAGGTTTTCTTCTTTTTAAGCGTTTTGGTCAGAGCCTTACAGGTGGCGCATAGAGCCTTGATGCCCAAGCAATCGGCCGCCTCCACAATTTCAGACATAGTAGCCGCGTCAACGTTAAGCAATTTGGCATCCCAAGGATCAATATCGCCTTCGGTGTCCTCATCTTCATTGTCATCATCCATTGGCAAAGGGTCATTCTTGTGGTAATCTGCCCAAGATATGATCTTGTGCAAAATCATTGAGCTAATGCGGTGCAATGGAAACGGGCCCTCGATTTTATATTTCTCAGTCATCCACATTATATTAGAAGCACATTTCATGATCCTAACTGACACTTTGAAAACCTCACCTTCCTTCGACTTAAGCAGGACGTTCATCTTGATAAGCTCGAGAGCTCTGAAAGTTTCAATTCTGGGATTTACAACAATGAAAACGAAATATTGAGATTACTTACTGTTACGGGAAATGGAATAGAAAATTTAAGGCGACGACAAAAATATAGAATTATCTTATTGCTACTGGAGACTAGAAATGCAAAACGAGTTGAAAGGAGATATAGGAATGATGATATTTTTGACACAACATACTATGATGTATGTTGTAACTTTTAAAGATTTAATATCAAGTCTTTGAGTTTTTTATTGAACCACAGATCATATATATGTATATCAATTTTTCGTATTTATAAAAATTAAGTAAAATAAAAGCAAGACTTCTTTTTGAACCAGGGGTTTTGTTTAGTCTTCAGCTGACTTAAATATTTTATTTGTTTTCTTGTTTTTTTCTGTGGTAATAAACGGCATTATATCATCATAGTGCCATAGAGCCGAATATTACGATCGGTCCATATGTCCGTCCATGTACAGTTAGTTAAGTGCTTTTTACTACCAGCTAACTGAAAAAAAAAAAGAAAAACAACCCAACTGAATAAACCAAAGGCCCAAAAGACAAAAAGCGAACCGAAACAAAGCAAACCTTTTCCAGCTTTAATTACGAAGCATAAAAAATACAGTAAAAAAAAGCCGAAAACAGATTCAAATGTTGGACATTGACCGTCAAATCGCAGCTGAGGGGGGCGGGGGTCTAAAAAGTGTAACACGCCTCGTCGCATTTTTTGGTTGACCGCCAACCTCTACCAACTTACCATTTCCATATGTGAACCCCCCCAAATTGTTATAATTTTTAGGGGGTTAAGAGTGTGCTGATGCCAAGAACATTTAAGCCAGCTTTTTTAGTAGAAGTTAAAGTGGCGGTTTTTCACAGAAAAATAGTAAATTCTATTCTCATAAATGTGTAAGTTTTGTATACACGCTACTCTTAGGTTATATCATCCTATATTTAAAATGTTATAAACTATACAAATTAATTTAAATATTTTCCCTGTTTCTTATTTTAGATGCTTACCCCTCCGTTACCACAATTGATCGATCGCTTGATCATTGATCACACAGAATAAACAGTATTCTCAGTACTATGGTAATAACAATCGGTACGATGGGCCTCGTGCCGCCGCAACCACATCGAAAATTTGCAATGCATCATACCAAGGAGTAGATGAAAAATCCCCAAGAATATTATATATGAAGTAAATATATAATATAAACAGTAAATATATTAAGTATATATATCGGTGGATAAGGAAAGGGGAAGACCCAGAGGTGGATGAAGAAGGAGGAGCACCCACACCCACCGCCGCACAAATGAGGATGCCACCAAAAGGTTGACCGCCTAAATAAAATATTTTAAAAAATAAATACAAAACTTATCTTAACCGCACGACAAATTGGAAAAACAAAAACAACTGAAACCACCAAAACCACAACAGCAGCCACCGAAAGAGAAAGAGTGCTAAAACAAAGAGAGAGGAGTACACAACAAACAATAAACAACAAAAAAAAAAAAAACAGAAAAATAAATACAATATAAACTAGCAACAAAATGTTACAAAACTCAAACGCCGCTGCCGCAGCGCAGTCAGCAGCACAGGCAGCCTCAGCGGTGGCCACACCGGCAGCAGCGGTGGCAGCGGCAGCGGCGGCGGCAGCAGCAGCCGCAGCCAACAATGCCGCTCTGGCCGCTTCCTCCATCCAGCCGAAGCTCATCGTCATCTGCCGGCGACCAAATCAGGGATTTGGATTCACGCTGCGCCACTTTATTGCCTATCCGCCGGAAGATGATGCCGCGGCGACGGCAACTGCCTCCTCAACGGCCACGTCCAGCTGGCCACAGGTGAGTAAGAAGAGAAAGAAAATAGGACTTTAATAAACCACTCCCCCTCCACCCCCAATGTACTATACTTTAAGCTCATGGGATTCTGGGGACTTAATAAAACAAAAAATACAGCAAATATTGAAATTAAAAAACGGACAGCCCTCACTAGATATCCTTGGATATACTCCTTTGCTGCCTCGCAATTAGATGCAAAGGAAGTGAGAGGCAGGGGCGTGAGAGCAACAGAAAAGAGCTGCTGCGCATGCGCATGAGCGCCGGTCAAGCAAAATTAGTCATCGTACGCTCTCTCTTTGCTCTCTCCATCTCTTGTGCGCTCTGCTTGGTCGCTGCCGAAGTCAGCGTCGCTGTTACGTGAGCGCAGCGCACGCGCGACTTATTCAAATTGGCGCTTTTGCTTTTTCTGCTTTCTTTTTGATTTTTGTCTTTTATTAATGCGACGTCTGACATACCCTACAAAAATTGAGTTATTGTTATAATATTTTTTATAATTTATATTTTAATTAAACAGCATAAATAATATGCTAATATAGCGTTTTCGGTTGGAATCTACTTTCCGCAGGTCTTAGTTTGAGGTCTTCCTCGCCTTCATCCTTTTGGCCATAACGACACAGCCGTCGTATAGGGCCTTAATACCCATGTATTCGGCAGCCTCTATAAGTTCAGGAAGGTTGTCCAAGTTTACATTCCAAAAGTCGATCTCGTATTTTATCGTCCTTGTAGAATAGCGCCCAAATTATAATCGTACCCAAAATAAATGTTGAAACCCGTGGCAATGGGAACGAATCATCGGTTTCATAAATCTGCATTACCCGCATAACATTGGTAGCACACTCAAAGTCTTTGAGTGGCACATAGAATAAATCGCCTTCCTTCGACACCAGCGCGATGATTTTCTTGGTGTTTTGATTAGCTTTGGAGTTATGCTCTTCAACATTACATGTTGTTGGATTCATGCTCTTCAACGTAACACGTTGTTGGATTTAAGATAATGAAAAGGAAATATTAAGAATACTTACTGCCTACCTTTAATTTTATACATACATTTTTTTTTACGAATGCAACGGTTAGGGTATTTGAATGTCTTTAGGCCTACCTTTCTCTTTTATTTCCGATTTATATAGGTATATATATATATATTTTGTGTTTTTATTTTTGCACTAATTTCTGTTTTGCTCACTTCACTTTTTTGTGTCGGTTTTCATTTTTGTTGATATTACAAACTTCGCTCTCACCACTCTCTTTTCAAGCTCGCGCTCTTTCTCTTTCCCTCCCGAAGCCTAATCTATTCCACAGTCTCCTTTAAAAACGTTGTTGCTTCACGACTTGCCACGACGCCTGTGTTCATAATAATAGGACTGACTGGCAACATTAATTCAAAATAAAACTTAAAAAACATCAGAAATACTTTACAAATATTGAAATAACTAATAAAACAATTATTTTAAATATTAATTAATTAAATTGTTTACTTATATTTAAAAAAACTAATAAAACAAATATTTTAAATTGAATTCATAGTAATTATTTGAAAAAGTTTTCTTGTAAATCAAAGATATAAATTTCCCCCTTTTTTAATTAATTTTGTCTATGTGGAAAATGTTCGGGAAATTATATTTGATACCATATTTATTTATTTATTATATTATCTAGATAAAAATCTGGATATTACTGTACGTGGATTACTATTTAAATTTAGTGTCTATTTACACAACCCTGACTGTGCATCCAACTGAAACTCAACAAATTTCTTCTCTCTCT